>NW_019100588.1:14028-41796 GCF_001856785.1 Myzus persicae | reverse complement strand
TGTTATCAGTTTTCGAGTTTCTGAATTCTTTAGATGACACGATACATTTTTTATTTCAGATACCGAAACAGAATATTATTCGGAGTGTTTAAATCTATACAATTCAGAACACGGAACTCTGCGTATAGGATACTTATTTAGATGCTCTACTGTCGTGAGTCCATTTTTTTGTCCGGCATCTCACAATATTGTTTTTAGTCTTAACGTTTAAACTATAATTTAATATAAAACTCTAGAAGTGTCGAGACTCGAAAGAAATTCAAAATTAGGCTTTGAAATTTACAGAAATAATAAAAAAAATGGATACTTTAATCGTATCTATAATATTCTATCTGGGCTCGACATTAATGTGTTATTAAACAATATTATTCTATAAGTCGACGATGTATTTGTTTAAAAATTGTGTGATTTTATTGTACCTCTACACTGTATACAGCCTTGTAGGCTGACCAACTAAGGTTTTCACATAAAGGTAAATAGTGACGGGAGAAAAAAAACCGTATGACAAAGTCAAAAAATGGATCGCTTCCCTCGTACAGTCGTACCTACCTATAATTATTGTTTTATTTAAAAACTTACCCTACAAATTAAGTACCTACCAGTATAGTTTATACTTTGCAGAGGTCGCTGTGGATATTTCTTAAAATAGTTAGTATTTAAAAAAAAATTATCTTGAACATTTTAGTTTTGTTAGTTAGGCACACATGAATTTACTAGACCAATTTGAATTATTTAATGCCAAAAAAGTTGTTAAATTACGTAAATAATAAGTCACATGTCTTATGAAAACAAAGAAGAATAAAATATAAGATGCCTATTTGAAACAAAGTAAATTTATGTTTGTAGTGTAATAATGTAATAGTTCTAACTTGTAAGTGGTATGAACTATAAACAATATTGACTATTGACAAGAGATGTATACTCTTTTATATACCAACAATGACAATACCATGCTGATATAGTTTCACATGATCCAAGTGATACACATTTCTAATAACATTAAGATGTAACAATTAATGCTGAATACGGTTTAATGCTTTAAATTATATGTTCAACAACAATTATTCGTAATATTTTTTGCTATACAGGCAGTTTCCAAAACGTACATATATTAATATCAGTTGTAAATTTTTTCAAACTTATATGTTATATAAAAGTTAAAAATTGCATTTACTTGTTAAAATCTGTATATATTTTATGTATAAGGTAGTAGGAGGTACATTAGTTATACGATATAGACACATAAATAATGGATAAATTATTAAAAAACTGTGATTTTATACCTGTATTAAAAAAAAATTATATAGCTGAAATTGAAAATTGAGTTGGACGGTCTTCGTGAAAAGGGAATCAAGCACGGATTAATAAATTAATCCGTGGAAAAGTCACTTTTTGGACATTTTGATATTATATTACATGAAAATTGAAAGAAATTTTAAGCTAGATCTAGTGGTAACACTGTCATTAACATGTTACCAGTGTTTTTATTATGTATTACAGTGCGCGTTTAGTGTCAAGTCAAAAATAAATATTTTTTGTGTGAGAAAGGTCTCAAGTCACCTATTTTTTTTAGTGATGGGAATAATCGAATGATTTCGATAATCGAGTAATTAGTAATCGAGATATTACTATAATCGAGATATTCACTCGATTAAAATAATCGAAATATTATCATGAACTAATATATAATAATTAATAATCAATCAATAATCAACTTATTAATAAAAATTCATAGTAATATTTTTAATTGAAATAACACTTTACATTTATTATTATAAATTATAATATAAAAACAAAATACTTTTTAAAATAAAACAACTGACGATTCATATTTCATTGTGTTAGGCTTATAACAAACAACTACTGTTCAAAACTTAAAAATAAAAATAATAATTAAAACTGATTGAGTATTTTACAACATATTTAAGTTACTATTTAAAAATATTAAATAGTTTAAATTTTTTGGTGACAGCTTATTTCTTCGTGTATTGGTTAACAATCCAGCTTTGGAAAATACTCTCTCGCTTGGAACCGAAGTTGCAGGAATACATAAATATTTTAGTTGTAGTTTGTATAACTCGGGAAAAGTATGTTTATGTTGCTTCCAAAAATCTAAGCAATTTTTTCCACGTTGCAAATGAGGTAACTCTAGATATTGACGAACCATTAATCTTGCACTAATATCAGGGCGAATAACACTTCTTACTTGAGATAATTTACTGTCGAAATGTTCCCACAAAGAATTTGAGGATTCGCGTGTTACAATTGGGGATGATGGTGTTTCACTTATATTGTTTCTAATGTTTTCATCGTCGTTATTAATATATATATATTCGGAGTAAGTTCTTCTATTATCCATTTTTCAGTATTGTCTGCATTATCAGCAAGTCCAAATGCAGTTTTTTTAAGTCTCGGATCTAAGAAAGTCGATTTTGCTACTATACTATTTTTTTCTAGAGATCCTAAACGCCTCGCTACTACATCTAATAATGTATTTTGTAGCAATATACCTGCATGAGTATCTGGTTTTATATTTTTGACTGTGTATTGAAGATCTCTTATTAGTGGTATTACCAAGGACAATGTTGGATATTTTTCTCCGGACAACTCTGACGTCATATGTTCAAATGGTTTTAAAATTGGAGCACAATCTGCTATTAAATCCCATTCTGTCGCAGTCAGACAATTTGGAGCCCGTCGGAGAGACGACATTGCAGCAGATATTGGATTTTTTATTTCAATGAGCCTTTCAACCATAATTAAACATGAATTCCACCTAGTGCTCACATCCTGCTTAACTTTTAACTCAGGGAGGCCCATATGTTTTTGAAATTCACGTAATTTCTCAGTTGCATAACTACTGTGTTTAAAGTGACCCACTATAGCTCGACAAGTTTTTAATACCTGGAGAAGTTCTGTGTTTTTATTTATGGCATCATTAACACTTAGGTTTAAGGTATGAGCTACACATGGGTGGTGATATTTTTTCAGATGTTTATTAATAGCATTTTTTATATTTGCTCCACTGTCAGACACTATTGTAACTATTTTGTGAGTTATATTCCATTCATTAAAAATATATGATAGTGCGGAAGCAATATTTTCTCCGGTATGACTTTCGCATACTTCTCTGGTAGCAATAACTGGCGAGTATAAATTATCGTTGTAAATAAAATGGCAAGTAACAGTAATATAGGATTTTTGGGAATCAGATGTCCACATATCTGTTGTTATAGACACATCATTTACGTTGTTTAACATAGATTTGAGCTTAGAAACAATTATGTTATACTGATCAGGCAGCAACTTTGTACTTAATAATTTCCTACTTGGAGGAGTGTAAAGTGGTTGTAATTGTTTTGTGTACTCTAAAAATCCAACATTTTCGAACCCTTTTTCTTTAACTATTTGTTTGTCTTTTGGTGTAGATCTAAAAATATTTAGTATAGACTATAGGTACCTACATTAATTAACCAATGCAATTTATTCCAAATAATATTAATATATTATATTTTTGTCAGTCTTTGGCCGTCACAGTAAAAGTAAAACGTAACTAACGCTCCAGAGATGGCCATGTCGTCGACGCCGCCCACTTTTTCCGTGACGAGCTCACGCTGCGTAGTCGCTTGAGAGGCACATTATTATTTCACGAACTGTCGAGTCAAACCCATCGATGACATTGACCGTTGCGTAAATATTGGGGTGTAGATAATGTACGAACCTAATAGCAGCGGCGTAGGAACCCTGTTAGCAATAATGTTAATGATAATGCATGACATTATTATTTTTAGTTGTTGGTATATCCACATATTTTTAGCCGAAATTCGAATTGAAGATTTTATTCACGTAATTTTACACATTTCAGATTCTTTCTCTTTATTATTATTATATTACTACTATATATATATATTATATATATATTGTTATTATATACATCTTTTGTGTAATAATGTGGAAGAAATTTTATTAAGCATTAAATAAATACTTAAGTAAACATATTTACAATTCAATTTTAATTCAATGTATGCAAAGTGAACTTGGTAACCTAATATTAATGTTTATAGATTTAGGTTTAATACACTTTGTAAATGATACTCTATTTAAATGTTAGTTATTGTAAGTTTATTCAGCATTTAATACTAATTAACTTTCTAATATTTAAAATCTAATCTAAACCAAGTGTTTATGGAACACTAAGAATTTACTTTAATGTGAAATTTAAAAATAAACACTTATTCTAGAATTATTGAATCTTATTTTCCAAACCTTTCAAATTCAACTCAACTTCAATATTTATAGAAGTTTGTAACATTGGAAAATGTTATGTGGGGCGCGCGCATAATACAATTTTATAATTTTTTTATCAACAATGGTCATTTTTTTTTGGAAATATAATTTTAGCGAGGTCCATTATTCAATATTAGCCACCGCGGTAGCCCCAAAGAAAGTCCCGGGGCAGCATGTGCTGCCTCTGCTGCCCCCGTGCGCACGCCTATGCCAAAACCAATTTAATTGTAAACGTTGATATTATGAACTACACAATGAAATTGTATTGTTGTACATGTGTTCCAAACATTATACTGCAATAGTGTCATTACTCAAAAATCAAAACCAAACATTAATCCTATTAATCCTTTAGAACTAAATACTACAGCGACGACTACATATAAAATACACTTTGGTGTGCCCCACTGAACAAGAGGAGAACTTTATATAAAACATATGACCTTGACCACGGCAAAAGCCAGTAGCCACTAGTGGCGGTACCTCGCTGAAACTGCGATAGCGGGCAGGCGTCTTCTTGCTTCTCTCGGACTTCGGTCTACGAGAGGAAACCACTGCGGCTGTTCGACGAGTGGAAACCACTGCGACTGCTCGACGAGTGGATACCGCGAGTATATACCACACAAGTCGGCGGAACTTCCCGGAACACCACGACGGAAACCAAAACCGGCAAAACTTGATGGCCCACATAATAATTGATGAGTAGGTGTTTTGACAAATTGGGTATGTCGGCTGATCACAACAATGACAAATACGATATTATCATGTATCGTGTTCACACGAAGTATTGTGGAGGCACTCGGGCGGTGAACGTACGCGACGCCTTCGTTGTGGTCAACCTCTAAGACGGAAAAAAAAATCGATTACTTGCTTATGATTCTGATGATGAAGGCTGATTGCGTCAACGACAAAAACACAAGTCTCGTGATCACACGCGATTTTCACGGTGGCAAGCACAAATGTACAATTAAACAACCGGGCCGGCGGCAAGATCGCCGGTGAACTCGATGGCTCGCTATAAAAATAGGAGGATAGCGCCGTTCATTGAAGTTTCTACGCCCGCAGTGCAGCTTGAAGGAGTCTTAATGATAAGTGCTGGCAGCAAAAATGCAAAAGTGTTCCGTGTTCAAACGCCTTATTACTTATTGCTTTACCTGATCTTGCTGGTATGCCCGTTGCTGCATATCATAGTTTTCACCGTTGATCATATCAACTTGCTCGGTCGACAGTATTGCCTGCTGAAAACCAGGTCATTGCGGCCTAACGAGAACATGACGTGTCGATCGCCGTACGGCGTCCTGGTCTGACAGTTCACCGCAAACCCCTAACATTGATTTGTTTTATTTCTTTTTTTAAGTCTATACGTTGATGTTGACGACTGCTACAAGTCGTTGACACTGGACGGTCGAATTAAAAATATAATACAATAAGTAAAAATAGTGATGAAACAGTCCATAATATTTCGTTGACTATAACCATTGTTTTTACTTCTATCAGTTCTATCTATTGACTATTGACTATAAAGTATAATTTGTGGAAATTAAATCGTGTTGGGCTGCAATGTGGTGACTGGGATAAAACCAATTCTACGATTATGTACTGCTACGGCCTACGACATTGTGTTACTACAAAAAAAATTTCCATTGTCCATCATAATACTGCTCCGATATCGATTACTTCGAACATAAACTATTCCGATATTATATTAAATTATTGAGACATATTTGCATTTTTCTGATAGAGATAACTGCATCTACATGATAACTAATAAGTAAAAACTAAAAAACTAAAAAATTGTAAGCCGCGGTGCGCGATATTGAGAAGATCTTAGAGATCAGAACTTCAGAATTTTTGAATGAAAAACAGAAGCATATTATACGGTGTCACGGTATGATATTAAAATGTATAGGTATTTGATATGTTATTTACTTAACCTAACCTTTCTTAGTATCTATCTCAATGACATTAAGTCATTTTTTTCCTATGATTTGACAAGTGACAACTGACAAAGTAAAAATTATATTTGTACTGTTGTCTATAATCCTTATAGTCATTTAAAGCTCTCCCATCTTGTATTACTAATATATTTCAAAATAAATAATTTCTGCTGGACCCACAATACTTTTAATATCTAGCAAATATTTTTTTTAATCCCAATCACATCTTTTAATTTGAAATTCATTGAGTTATTTGTTATAAACACAATTTGTTGTCTACAGTTTCTATAGAAAAAATGTATTTTGTATAACTTAAATATTCTTTTCTCATTAATCCTCACATTGATACAAGACCATCCTGTCTGCAGTTGAAGGTTTGTAAGCAATTTAAAATACATTCAACCTATTCGGATGATGGGCGTCTACTGCCCATATTAATTGTGATTTGACCAAAAGCTGTCTATACACATGAATTCCCAAATTGGCATTTTATTTTTTGAAGATATTTTAGGTATTACCTCAAAAACAATAACTGTTTTGAACTCAAGTAAAACAATGATTAATGATAAATTACATAAGTGACGTTTCTGTATCATCGAATTTAATGCAGAAAGATTTAATTTTGACAATCCGCACCATGTTAATATTTTCATATGAACGACATACTGATCGTTGACACAAAAAAAAAATCAAATTTTTTCATTCATTTTTATATAGGTATTAGGTATTATATTGACATTTGTAGAGTGACATTTGAATATAAATTTTCCTTTGTATTGAATTTTGCGGTTTAAGTGTTTCCGAATCAACTTCAAATCTGTCCCAGATAGCTTACGGCATCGGTAATCTAAATTTTGGCAGAAAAAAATCACTATTAAATGAATTTTAACTAGTATAACGATAGAAAAGGGTTTTGAAAGTGACGTTTCTGTATCATCGAATTTAATGCAGAAAGATTTAATTTTGACAATCCGCACCCATGTTAATATTTTCATATGAACGACGAACTGATCGTTGACACAAAAAAACCCGAATTTTTTCATTAATTTTTATATAGGTATTATATTGACACTTGTGGAGTGACATTTGAACATAAATTTTACTTTTTATTGAATTTTACGGTTTTAATGTTTCCGAATCAACTTCAAATCTGTTCCAGATAGCTTACGGCATCGGTAAGTTATATATTGGCAGAAAAAAATCACTATTAAATGAATTTTAACTAGTATAACGATAGAAAAGGGTTTTTAAAGTGATGTTTCTGTTTCATCGATTTTATAGCAGAAAGATTGAATTTTGACCATTAAAACCGTGATAATATTTTCATATGAACGACGAACTATTCTGTGATACTTAAAAATCTTAAAATTATTCTTATCAATGTTTGGAATTAAATTCGAAGCATTGTGTTTGGACCTTTGACATTTTGTTCATCTTCGCATGCAGTTATTGGTAATCTAGCGGTGTGTCGTAACACTGCCGTTGGTCTTGCATGAATGTTGGTTCAAATTCATTTAAATAAACTTAAGAGAATATATAATGGTACCTGTACGGTCTTCCCATGGAACTGCGTTGTCGTTCGGGGGACTGTCACTTTGTATTCAACGGCCCTACCGTGATTCGGTGGTCACGGTTGTACGCTTGCGGTTTTTCTGTATATGTATGAGTATGCCTGAAGCAAAACAAGAACTTTTCCATACTATTGAGTGATTGAATGTTATCCTAACATACTGTTAGCGGTTTGTCTTTATAGTTTATTTTCAAATTTTAAATATTTGTGTGACTGTGTTTTGTCTGAAATTACATCTTGACATACCATTACTGGTAGCAGCAATACGTTTTCGCGGCGAGTTGTAGCTAGCGTAAAAATTATTTCAAACGATATAGGGCCGTTGCTCATGGTGCTGATGGGTGGTACGAAATCATTGAAATAAATGTGTGAGAATCGGTAACCCGTACGTGCTTCCGATAGAACTTGCGTCGTTGTTCGCGGCCACCACATCATTGCTCAGATCTGCGCGACTAATCCGGACCACTTAAGCGGCCGCTTGAGGTGACTGTTACCTATTACGTCTGCGGCGACCGAGGGCTCATATCACACGCGTTGACGAAGTACGACTGCCTTATTAACGCACGACGGCGCAACACATAATGATGTTATATATATACATTTTATATTGATTATCTCCGATAACATATCGTCTACATGGTTAGCCTAATAATTATTGTTGTACAATATAAATATATACATACATAACAGTGACATCGACGCATTCGTCGTTTTAATTCGAGCATAGCCTAAAATATTATGCTTTAATAAAGCATCAACGATGAAAATTGTATAAGCGTGTTTTTTTTTTATATTAATCGTGATCGAACAATTTGTCGTTTGTGTTTATTGCGCTCAAAGACTGTGTGCAGCTTCACACATTGACTGTTTGATGACAAATTTGATTTTAAATTTAAAATAAATAACAATCAAACAATAATATTGAACTGAATAAAATTAATACAATTTTATAAAAACGTACCAATGTTGGATTACGGTTTGGAGTTTTCCACAACTGGACTGCATTTTTTACCGCGGTAACCCTTCGTCCTTCGTATTATTATATTCTCTCCATTAATTAATCTTAATTTATTTACTCAGGACACTACTGAATACTGAGTGCCGATCTATTACGTGTGCGTCATGCATAATATGATAGCGCCGGAATGCCCGCATCGGCATCACGTGTATAGTGTTACGATGCATAGACATTTCGGTCATAACAAAATGTTTTTCCCTTTTTAGTTTTTTTCTTGTTTAGTCATTAAGTAACATTTAGGGGTTAAGGTTAGGTTATATCACTTTTAACCGATAACCGATGAACCTATATGTTAAGCAAATTTAAAGCCGATAACCGATATATTCAAAACTTTTAATTTGGGCGAATGTAAGTTCCTACACGAGAGTAGCAGGTACACAAAATACATACGTTAGTTCCTACACGACGGAAAAAGGTACATATGTAAGTTCCTACACGGTAAAAACCAGGTGCGTATGTTAGTTAGGAACTGACGTATGTAATTGTTTACCCGCTACTCTCGTGTAGGAACTTACTATTCCCCTTTAATTACCAAACATTGACCAAACAAGTACGTTTTTTCTGTGCATTATTTTACTATGGATAATAACATATCTGCTTGGCTTAAGGAAGCTGGCGATGATATGTTAGATGATTTTGACCCCGACGAAGATGACAGTGATGGAGACGTATTAGACAATCCAAAAAATAGTGATGAATCTGTTGAAAATGAAAGTGATTCCGAAATGTCTTGTTCTGACGATTCTGTTAGAAATGATTTTCGTGGATATAATAAAGGTAAAGATAATATTATCAAGTGGTATACTGACCCTCCTCCTCGTAATGTTAGAACTCCACAAAGAAATATTGTAACACACTAACACACCTTCCTGGTGTAAAATCGGCAGCAAAAAATGCTAAAACTATAATTCACTCTTGGGAACTTTTTTTCCCCAACGATTGTTTACAAAAAATTACTTCTTGTACTAATATATATTTAGCAAAAATTCGTAATAATTATTAATTATCAAAGGGACAAAGATGTTTTAGATACTGACGTAGAAGAAATTCGAGCACTTATCGGTCTCTTATATATTGCTTATAAATATGGTATAAAGATTTTTGCTTTGGTAGATTCACGTGTATTTTATACAGTAAATATGGAAATTTACGCAGGCAAACAACCGATTGGACTGTTTTTACAGAATAATAGTGGAGCTAGTGTTGTCAAACATATGATAAAACCAATTGCTAAAACAGGCCGTAATATTGCTATTGATAATTGGTTCACTTCAGTCCCTTTAGTTGTCGAACTTCTAAAAGACTATAAAACGACTATGGTAGGTACAATGAAAAAAATAAAAGGGAAATACCAACATGTTTTTTAGACACAACAAATCGACAAATATGTAATACAAAATTTGGATTTGGAGACAATAATTGTCTTTTATTGTCATATGTTCCGAAAAAAGGAAAAAAATGTTATGATGCTATCAACAATGCAAACACAAGGTGACATTGATCCAAACTCGGGAGATAAAAAATTACCAGAAGTCATTTCATTTTATAATATGTCAAAAGGAGGTGTAGACGTTGTGGATGAACTGAAAGGCGAATACTCAGTTTCAAGAAACTGCCACAGATGGCCTTTGACATTATTTTTTTCTTTACTCAACATTGCTGGAATAAATAGTCAAATTATTTACAAATTAAACACTGATATTGTTATTCCACGACGCAAATTTTTAAAACAATTAGGGAAAGACCTATGCAAACCTCATATGGTTTGACGACAAAGTATTCCAACATTATCTATTCCTCTAAGACAACAAATTACAAGATTTAGTGGAATCATTTCAAGCCCAGAAACTGGAACCGGTACAAGTGGAAAAGCAAAATGCTCTTATTGTCCAAAAAAGGAAAATCGATATACAGTGGTAATAGTAAATTTATATTTTAATAATTAAAATATTTTATATTTGTAATTATATATACTATTATTTATATAGGTAATTTGCGCAACATGTTCAAATAGCCATAAATTATGGTAGACGATTGAGATAGAAACAATTACATATATTTTCTGGTTAATAAATTGCATTATTTAAATTTAATAAAGGATAAATAAATTAAACTAGTTGGCAATTATATATTATATATAAAAATGTAACTATGAATTACCTATAAAAGGTATTAAAGCAGAAAGAATGTTTTTAATGGAATTTTTTTTGGAGGAAACTTTGAACTTAATGTTATCATTAGGAAAAACCACAACTAAAGAACTACAATCATGGTTGTTATTCATGAAATCATATAAGAACATGTTTGTTGATTGTTCAAAATAAAAATATAATCAATGGTGAATGCACATATATGTTGTCACATATTGGGTATCTATTTGTAGTTAAGTATAGGTACATAATATTATGGAGGTAGAGATGTCGGACGACAGCGCCACAAGAGCATGGCCCGAAGGTGCACATTTTAACTTTAATAATAGTTATAATATTATTATGATATACTATGTAGATCCGGTCACTGTTCTGCGCCAACTGGAATACTGGATACATCAATAGTTTTTAATGAGCTGAAATATGCAGGCCCGACAAAAATCAAGTTGGAAAGTCGTGATTTCACCTCAGGCATTGCAGTGCATATGACTTCAACTGGTGATACACCCGTCATCGCGGATTTGAACTAAAACGAACCCGCCGTTGCACCTGGCCAAGATGTTATTATCGACGACATCTACATAATATTAATATATTTACACGTCATGTCCCGTCTTCTGCCTTGACCAAGTGTGCGTCCAAGTGTCAGCCATGTCGCTATGTCGCTACAGCCGTTTTTTTATAGCATCACGTATTATTTTATTAATTACACTGACGGTTTATGGCCGTTTTTGTTATATGTCCGCCTTAGCCGTAAGTGTCATTTTAATTTCAATGTGCATTCTTATTTTATTGTGGCACATTCCGCCTTGAGCGTCACTGTAGTGCTCCCGTCGAATTTATACATTTTATTAGCTTGTATGTGGTATGTTATGTTTGTTTGCGTTCCGTATCGCTGTGTTCTTGCACACCGTTCTTATACAATGACAAGTTATCCGCCCTTTTCCGTCCACGCATCCTGTATACCATGGTTTAGTGGTATACTACTGTCGTTTTACGTTTTCGTCCTTTGTCGAGTCGGTGACGGTGTAACAGGATAGTCATGGTATCGGCCCACTGAGTTTCATTAAATTATATATTTATATACTTATGTTTGTACTCATTTCTTATTATTATAAAAAAAAAAAGGTTGCCACATAACACTCATAACTGGCCCATATTTTGAGTGGCCCACCGAGATTTCCTCGGCAGCTTGCCGATTCGACCATTGCCTGAATTGTTGAATGTCATACAATATATTCTTCTGATGTAAGCCAGGCGTTTTGTTTCATTCGATGGTGTCAGCCTTATATCTGCCCTCGTATCACGATACATATTGTTACATACAACATATTACATTTAATTATTTAAATATTGGTTAGTGGTTACATAAACGATACACAAATTATTATATTACTACGAGACATTCCTTGCTCATGCGACGAACCTCGCGTTTTTGTTATCATATTTTTGAGGGCCACACTACACGCTCTTTGCCGACCGCGATTGGATGACCGTGTTATTATATATTTATAATAGGTATTAAAATAGTGATCCATCCGACGTTAGATTATAATATAATATCTCATATGCAGTAGGAAGTGCAATCTTGCATTATTTACGCTTGATCCTATTCTGTGTATTACAACGTGCCTTAGGTAAAAGCGGATCCAAGTCCCTCACCAGCATAGGCGTAACTTGGACTCTATTCATGTGGGGGCAAAAATAATTTTTGAGAATCTCTACACATTTTCATAATCTTATTTAAATTTAATATATATTATAAAACTGTTTTATCATTTTCACCACCATTTTTCATTTAACTCATTTTAAGCAAATATTTTTTTATAAACCTATACTATAAGTTTTATACCAAACAATAATACAATTACTACTTTCTTTTTAAACCATAATTAATATTCATAATTATATAAAAATTAAAAAGAAACTTTGTAGAAAACAACTTGTTTTAAGTTTTTATATTTTTTTTGTGGGTTTCTGTCATCACGGTTTCGGGCAGTGAAAGTTCTACTTGGGTAGGTACTACATCTATAATTAGTATTTAAATAAAATGTAAAAGTGTATGGATTTTAAATTTACAAGCACTTATTATTTGTTGTTATTGTACAATATTGTTATATTAAAATATATTCCTATAAAATATATAATATAATATATTATATTATGTATATGTTACGGTCAGAGTGTACAATTGGGCGTTGTAGTACAATGCCAAATTTCAATGAACAATGAGGACAATTATACACTTTTCCCAGGCATTGCACAGAATGACCAGAGCACAATGGGTGAGCAATTACAATGGTATAAAACAATTTTTGTTATCTTAATAATTTACAATAATTTTTTTATGAATATTAACTATTTTTTTAATTTTATTTTTGCAACTAAAGTTATCATGACATTTAGAAGTACATAGTTAACCTGCAGCCTTATACTTACATTTATTTGTGTTGCGCCGTTACCGATCCTACAACGATCGGCGGTTGTCGGCAACGACTCTCGTGTTATGTTGTAGATAGGAGCGGAATGGGTTACCCAAATATGTGCGAAATAATAACACGTCAGATAGGTAATTCTAAAGTGCATATGACACCGATCGACAGTATATATTATACAATACAAACATCAAATTAAATAATAATAATAAATGAACTGGTATAGGGCACCCAGGAATAATTATCAATACACACACACATATATTATATCATAACAATATCGGTCCACAACATAGTATAGAACTATACAAAAGACAATGATGTATAAAAATAATAAAGACGACCTGGTTCATTGCAACTTGGCTGACGATGCCCGTAGCCTGGTAGATGGCAGATTCCGGTGTGTCGTCACAAAGAAACAGCACGCAATAACGTTGGGCGGACAGATACGTTTGTCGGGCCCAACCATTGGCAAAAGACAAGAGCGGAAACCTTGTCGGTCAACGGTCTGGCTATCGCCAGACGAACTGTCACCGGACACTGGAGGGGGGAACTTGCTAGGGGCGCTTTTATCCCCGCTACCCCGTGATGTCCGAAGAAAAATGTATATATATATATGGCCGAATCGCTCCACGCTCGAACAATTTGTCTTGCATTGCTGTATACAGTTACACCGGTCATATCCTTGACCGCCAAGATTTGAAAATTTTCTATATAGGCATTTTGAACGTTTGTGTGTTAATGGTTTAAGTAAAACATATTTCGTTATAATATATACATAGTGTTTACAAATTATATTAGAAATAGTGGATGGCATCGACTTCATTCGAAAAGAAGCCGGGCACCTTCTTCCTATCTGCTATAACACGGATGGGTACTGGGTAGGTTAGCAGTATCCATCCGGTCCAACAATCTATGATTAGCAGCCAAGTCAGTAAAAATATCTTCAGTATCAATATTATACACTAGTGAATCTATAAAAGTAATTATATTAAATTAATATAATATATGCATGAGAACATTTTTAATATATTTACCTGTATCAGTATCAGTGTTGCAAAGTATTTGAATATAAGTATTCAAATACTTTTTTCCGTATTGAATACTGTTTAAAATACTTTTATTTTTTGAAGTATTTGAACGGTATTTTAAATACATTTTTTTACTATTGAATATTATTTTATTGAATACTTTTTTCTATTCCTTTATTTCTTTATTCCTTGGTAAATAATCATAATGTCATTATAATGATGTATATATTTATTATTTATGAACAATTCGATAGCGAATTTGGTCTTCGTCTTTAGTTTATATATAATTAATTAATTAAATATCTTTAGCTTAACTAAATATTTTTTACTCCGGGAAACCGTTTGTTTATCGTCGACGAAGATCGCAAAGGTACGTTATCGTTACCTACCATTTATACCAACATGTATTATAGTGAAATATTATACGAATCTTAGCTATGTCGTACCTGTACGGCTGTACGTGTGTACTGTGGGACGACTACGAATTGGTTCCCGGGTTGTCTACAGGTAACATACGAATTGGTTCCCGCAAGCTTTTGTGTTAATACAGTCTTGTTAAATTAACTTTTCAAATTATTATGATATATTCAAATCCAACCATCAACAATTTCCTTCCCATTTATTCAGACTTAGGACTGTCTAGGACTGTCTATTTTTTTTGATTTTAATTTAAGTGAGCTTATTTCTTTGCTTTATATATGTTTCGCATTGCACATTTGCACCGCTTTTAATTGTTCAATCAATAAAAAAATATTTGTGGGGTGGGTGGAATAAAATCTAGAATTCAGTTTTCCATGAAACGATTCGCAACGGTTTGTTGTTCGTTCTGAAGTGGCTGAAAAATCTGCCCAAATTGTTGGTAAAAAATCACTATCATTTTCAATATTATTTTCAAGTACATAATCAAAAAATGTATCAAGTTTTTCATGTACAGGTTTTATAGCCATCAACTCAACATAAAAGTTTTGTATTATATCAGGAGACAATAAAGGTAATCCGATAAAAACTTATAAGTTATAAGTAATTTTATTCGCGAACAAATTCGAACAATTGTATCCTGGAATGTGTTTTTTTTCGGGAACCAATTGTGTACGGAGACAACATAATATGTGGGTGCGACCTATTCTTTTAAAAGCTATAAATATAATATAAAACATAAACATTGATATTGACTGATAACTGATTCTGCTATAAATAAATGGATATGACTATATTGCCTGTTAATATAGTACCATAATAATATGTGGAATTAGGTATTATTTTGTTTTCATAATTATATTAGAAAATAATATTATTCTTGTGTGTACGGACTACGAATGACCAATTGCCAATTATTATTTGTTATTTGCACTATCAGTTATACACTATTACAATATTGCATATATAGCCCCCCCACGCTGTTTTACACTATTGTAATATTTATTACTCGGGTTCGTATCATTCGTATCGTGTTCGCTGTTGTCTGCTTGACGTCCCTACTTCCTACAGATTGTTAATAATTGTATTGCATCAACCGTATACTCTTGTTTTCATTGTTTAAATTGTAATACAATGAGTGATTGTGATTTTTCAACCGAAGTCGATCACGTTGCAGATTTAGAAGAACCAATTTTACCCAGGCCAAATTATCAAAAATATTTTTAAGTATTAAGAGTCATTGAGGATAATTTTTTTTTACAAGAAGCTGAAAGTGAAGTGCTTAAGTCGTGTCGATACAAGGTGGATTCACGTTCAAACTCTAATATAAGAAAACATTTAAGCGTAGATAAGTACAATGTTAATTTCATACCTGCCTATAGCCTATGACAGTTGACCCATCTAATATCTTGTGTGTTGAATTAATTTTAAATATTACAAAAATACATCAAAAACAGTGGCGCACAGTTTTTTAAAAGTCAAATTTCAAGTGCTTAAGATGTATAATAGATCTCATTATTCTATATTATAAATTTTCCTGGGCCCCACACGAGTCATCTCAGAGGGGCCCAGTATTCTTGTGTATATGAAATAAAATAAAATAAATAACCCCTTCCCCCCTCAAAAGTAAATCCCAGTTGCGCCACTTATCAAAAAATGTAAATTATTTATCAAAACTTATAATGTTAAGTAAAAGGTTATATTATTTCATTTTATTCAGACACAACATTCAACTATATTAAAGAAAATTGATTACGTTGATAATGCAGCGAACAAAAACACTTTAAAGAGATGCAATGATGGATCATTGAAGCATAATGCTGGTAGTTCTTTAAAACAATCACATAAAAACAACCAGTTTTATAAGATTTTTTGAACAGCAAAAGATTAACTAGTCAAAGTAAGAATGTGTACTGTTTATTTTTATTTTTTGTTTTATTAAATAGTTTTTAGTTGCAGCATTAACAAAAGTAGTTGATATTTACATGACTACATGACTATATACTGATACATCGCTAGTGAATAACACGGTTGTTGATGATTTAGAATGAATCGACGCAATCAACTTGTACATTCTTAATGATGAAGATCATGATTTGCAATATGCACTACCAAAACACCACCGATGTTGTGCACACACAATAAATTTAATAGCAACAATGGTAATTAAACATTTATTTAAGTAGATAACCTAATATAGTTAAATTATAAAATACTTTTTTTTTTGTTCTTTATTTGAGTTAAACAATCTATACAAATTATGTATAATAATCTTAAGTGTTAACAATTAAGGTTACAGCCAGAAGACATGAAGGAGAAGCCGCCCACTGGCAACACTTCAGGTCAGTATCGTAAGGTTAAATTATAAAATACTAAAATTATTTTTATCAAAAAGATTATATTTTGAGTAAGTATAGTGATCAAAACTATTAGATAGTAGGTTTAACACTTAATAATCATAATCAAATTTGTATGAATTGCAATATATTTAAAAGTTAAATTTTTCTTTCAATTTAAATGATAAAAATATATGAAAAAAAATATTCTAAGTTATAAGTATGAATATAATTGGCATTAACTATTTTCTATGATCTATATCCAAATTTCAATTTTAAATATCAATATATTATGTTGGTTTAATTTTTTATTATTAATTACACATTTGTACAAATTAAATACAAAATAATATAATTATTTGTATAACTTGTTTTTTTCTAGGAATCTAAAAAAGCTTTGTCTAATCTTGCATACAAAAAACAGTCGAGAAGAACTTTTGCCAAGTCTACCGCTTTGTGAATCAAACAAGGTCGCTCAACTAAGTCATCTGATTTATTTAAACAAAATCTTGGAGTTTATTTAATTACACCCAACGAGACACATTGTAATTCACTGTATGATGCAGTGGTGCTGCTTATTAAATTAATTAAAAATAATGAACTTATGTTTAGAATAATAATAGACTAATTGGCTATTGGCAGGTAAATTGTAAATCCTAAAATATTATTAATTATTTTATCTAAATTTTTTATGAATATTTCTAGGTTTAATAGAAGTGATATTGATTTCATGTGTCAATATCAAACAATTATGGGGCCAATTTCAATAAGCTTAGATTTACTCCAGGGTGATACTAACATGTACTTTGGTCATCTCCTATCTACAATTGAAGTATTAATTTATAAATATGAATTTATGACAAGTGATCAAACAGTTTCTAATTACCAATATGAAACTTCTGGTGACTGCCATACTTAATGGTATGTAATAATTAATTTTTTTTAAATACATTAATCTTATTTAGCCAAGTACATGCTTAAATTGTACACATTTAATTTCTTTTCATTTGAGTTGTTTTTGGTTTACTTTATTGGTAAATACTATTTACTAAGTACTAAATATATAGTGTCTCTTAGTTCTTACAGTCTTACTGATTTATAATGTAAAATTTTAATCAGCTGATCTATTATTTATATTTATATTTCTGCGTAGTAGTACCTACATTTATATACTCATGAGCTAAAATAAACAAACTTAATTGATAATAATTTTTTTTTTAGGTATAAAAACTAGGTGTGCTGATTATTTGATTGACAAATCTTTAACTACTGCTGCAGTCTACCACCCACTATTTAAAAAAGCATGGATTGCAAATGATATAAAAAAGCAATTGGTCTCTGAATATTTAAAAAGTCCTTTTATGACTTACATACCAGTGATGATGACAATAATGATGTAGAAGATAATCAAATGAAAGATAATTTATTTACCTTTTTTACAGGGTCACAAAATTCCCGAGAGGAAAAATCAACAATTAGTGATGAAATAGATATATTTAGATTTCCAACAGAGACTTAAGAATTTTTGTATAATTCACCCACTATCAAAAAAGTAAGATTAGTTGAAAACTTTTTATACTATTAGTAGTAATATTACAAAAACATTTGTACTTAGTTTTCAGGTATTTGTGAAGT
This sequence comes from Myzus persicae, assembly GCF_001856785.1. Lineage (NCBI taxonomy): Eukaryota > Metazoa > Arthropoda > Insecta > Hemiptera > Aphididae > Myzus > Myzus persicae. The sequence continues at coordinate 22,983 of NW_019100588.1, read as the reverse complement.
ACAACACTCCACTACCTAGCAGTGCATCAGTAAAGAGAGTGTTTAGTGTTGGTGGTGCAACAATTACAAAAAAAAGAACAAATATGACGGATCAGGAATTTGAACAAATAATGTTCTCAAAATGCAACACTCAAATGTTTGATTAATATAATATATTATGAATGATTCAGAATTAAATTGATTTTTTTGTTTTGTATTTGAAAATTATTTCAAATATTTTCACTATAGATAGTATTTGGGTGGTATTTTAGATACTTTATTTTATAAGTATTTGAGTAATTACTCAAATACTTTTTAAAAGTATTTGAGTAATTACTCAAATACTTTTTAAAAGTATTTTTTTACAACACTGATTAAATTTCTTTTCATTTGAGTTGTTTCTGATTCAGTATACATAAACCTTATCTTGTTCCCACATAGTGTCTCTGAATCACATTGTAGTGATAGTCATACATTATTGTCTTTAAGACATCGAGCACACAAAATCCTAAACAAAATATAATAAATGTGTTAGTAAATGTTGAACATAAAAATGTTAAGTATATTTACCAATATAGATAGGTTTATCAAATTTAATAATCTTGTTCTCTTGATTGACTGCGTTAGGTTATCAGTTATTACTGTAATTGGTACTGAGTTTAAAAGTGGACTTATAAATTATCTTCTTGTATAGCTCATTGTAGGTAAACAAGGGAGAAAATAATAATAAAAAAAAATATCACAGTATACTATGTAATATTATGTAGGTTTTTGCATTTGTTAGGAATCTATGAATTTATTTTTGAAGTCTATAAAATTAATATAGTATTTTATGGTTTTCAGTTCAAACCGGTCTTCTATTGTTCATATTTATACCAATTGTTTAGAGCCATGCCAGCACATGAACAATATTCTTGCAGATTTAGTTATAGGAGACAACTTCCAGATAACATATATAATAAAAGTTATTATTTGTACGAAGAAAAGTGTCAAGCTGAAGACTTTGCTTAAATATCATTAAAATATAATGTAGGTATCTGCTGTATAAAAATTAATACTGTTTTGTAATGGTGTTAAGTTAATGTATTAGATGGTGCTGATCCAATACAACTAAATACAAAAAAATCCAAGCACTTTAAGTACTTTTAAATTGACTAATAGCTAAAATGTAGAAATATTTTATTTATTGTTTATTAACATGTTTAGCTAAATAAAGGTTACAAAACAAGTTAAAAAACTATAAGTCAGGTATTAAACTTCTTATAAAAAAAAAACATTGATAATTTCTACTTATTATCATTCATTTACATTAGAGTCAATCACTGTTTTTGATAAAATATACCAACAAATTTTTGGTTTTATTTTCTTTAAGCCAAGTATTCAAACGTCATTTGTTTTTTTTTTTTTTGAAATATTTGTCTTCAAGTTAGATAAAGGTATTCATCTCGTTAATAACAATTAACTTCAGCTACTTTTGACAGTTGATGTATAAAAACTTACTATTTTATAAAACTAAATTATACAATAATCCCACAAATAAATAAATATTACAAATAACACATTATAGTTTAACCGTTAAGACTAAAAACAATATTGCTAGATGCCGGTCGTAAAAATTGACTCGCGACAGTAGTGTATCTAAAACTCTAAATGGCCTATACTCAGAGTGCCGTGTTCTGCATTGTATACATTTAAACACTCCCAATAATATTCTGTTTCGGAATTTGAAATAAAAAATGTATCGTGTAATCCAAATAATTCAATAACTCGAAAACTGATGACAACATATTATATTATAATACCTATCATCTATGGCAAAAGCCGATCGTCGTCACTCACCGGAGACGATTCGCAATTCTAATAATTTCATTGAACAAAAGAGAAATGTGTATGGCAACTATAAACATTTACTCACTTATTTCATTCTACTCAAGTAATTTTTATAAAAAATCTCGATTTTTTTCAATTTGGATTTAGATAAAGGAAGAAGTTACTCGATATGGCGTCTGCACTCAAGATATGGCGCCTTGCAGCTATATATTAGGTACCCGGACAGTCGATGTATACGTAAGTTTGATTACTTATTCTTTTGGGGCTTAAATATTTTACTTTTTAGTTTCAAAATTAAAATTTGATTTGCTACTCGTGTGAAGTAGGGGCATATTTTTTGTTCCCGAGCGCGCAACACAAAAAAATACGATATCACAAACGACGACGGCATATCCATATCCAGGTCGCAGAATAATAACATATTTATAAAATTAAATAGATATAAATAGTGTTGTACATACTAGTCATATTACAGTAGTACACGGGAGTTTTTATGTCCTGCAAAATTCAACAATTTTTATTTTTAGTTTATATAAATGTTAAATAATATATGAATATTACTATGCCGTCTGCTTGTGGTCGAACCGCGAATTAAAGTAACGTCGTCGTACATCAAACATCAAATTATGTTATAATGCTGGGAAAGTCACTCTGCTGATTATTGAATATCCATCGGAAATTAAATAAGGACATTTTAAAATTTAAATATTCTCGAATAGCTTAATGTATACCTAACCAATGCACTCAAAATGATTACATAAAATATTAATTATTAATTTCGTGCTCGACAGTATTCAGAGAAAAGATTTAACTTGGAATTTTACAAATTATAGTTGGTTAGTCGGTAAATGTGATGTGATGTATAAGACACTGAATACCTATTTATGTTAAATCTAATGAGTAGTAATCACATTTATTTACAATAATATTTGTATTTACTAACTCATAAAAAAAATGCTTGTGCTTCGAATATTTTAACACCACCTTTATCAATTATTAAATTAAAAATTAAAATAATAGGTACTTTATAAATTGTTGTAATTTAAATTTGAAAATTGTAAACTATTTTGGTTATTGTTATATCTCATTTCATTATCTTAATGATCAAATCTCAAATACGGACCTCTTTGATATAAAAATTTGTAATATAATATCTATCTATGATTTTATCATATTGACGTAGTTTAAATTATAATGCAATCCGTGGCGATTGTCTCAGTAGTTGCAAACACGTAATCGATCTAAAATTTCAGTTAGCAAAACCAAACTTAAGTTCAGTCATAGCCCATAGGTATCTGATTTATATTCTGTGGTGCACACACAATAATCAGGGATTCCGCCGAAGCCCGGAAGCGTCGATGTTTAAAGTAATTAATTTTGGTTTCATATTTTTTTGGTGGTTAAATTTACTTTTTATACTTCAAATAAAAATTTAATTTCATGAAAAATATGCTACCCCTATGTAGACACATATTTTATTTCTGAGAGTAAATGCATACACTACGAGAGATCGAGTAATATACAAGTGCCGCTCGTCGTCGTCGTTTTTCTGTTCCCTGATCGTAGGGTAATTTAATAATTATAACTTATTTTTAAATATTTGAAATAGACATATATTATAGGGTTTAATTTAGAATTACCCGTTATAAGTGATTACTCATAAGACACAATTTTAATTTAGAATTTGTAATTTTTTTTAAATCCAAAGTTAGCCGTTGCAGGACACTATTTAATCATTATATAATATTGTGTAATATATATACAGGCGTTCAAATATCCTAAAATTTTGTAGTTATTCAAACCTAGGTGTGTACGAGTTAAAAAATTAAAGTTATTTCAATGTTAACCCTTAAACTTCTTTAAGATTTCGAGCGGAGCGATGAGTGTATTGATTTTGCAATTTATTTTTAAAATTTTTTTTGTTCCGGTCTTTAAGTTATTTTGGGAGAGTAAAAGTGCTTTGATTTTCTTCAACAGCATCTTTTCTGTTAGAAATGTAAATAGTATTGTTAGTTCGAGGGGTCCAAATAAAAAAATTCTCTATAGTTTTCAAAAGCGGCAGGAAAAACAAACAAAAAATTAAGGAAAAAAGTGAATTTTTACAGAAACCCGGTTTCGTCCAAATCGATTTTGATGTTTGATGTAACTCTCAAAAAAAAAAATACCGTGGATATACATGAAATTTTTACTGAATATTTACTACGGCGTTTTCTGTAAATCATACAATTTTGACAATACATTTTTATAAGCGTTTGAATTTTGTTTTTTGACAAAATAAGTATAAGTCACGAAAATGTGCAAAATATTTTGAGTTAGAAATTCATAAAATTTTTTCGTTTTATATCTAAGTTTTTAAAACTTAATACAAGATTCCTTATAAGTGTGTCTACCTTTATCAAAAAAAAAAAAAAAATTCTACATAAAAGTCAAATTAAATTTTTATGAGCATTTGAAGTTGACATTTTGACAACATTGAATATTCACTCCATTTCTCATATAGTAATTTTTGTAACTGGAAATCCAATAATTGCATATATTTGAAATTCACACCATTTGTTTATATTTTCAATTCATATACTTTTGATGTACTCGTTTTAAGCTGTTTACAAACAATTTGAATTTTGAATTTTTTAGTTTATTTAGTTTTGTTTTTATAAATTGTTAATAAAATATGGGGAAAAATACAACAATTATTCATAAACACGAAGCGTTGAGTTATGGATAATTGTTGTATTTTTCCCCATACTCTCACCAGTCTTCACTAACAACGACTCAAAATCTGCATATATAACAAATGGATGTCTAACTGTATTTTTCCACAACTTAAATTCAATGCAATCCCTCTCTTTCGGCATATCCGGTAATATCGGTTTGTGCATCCCGCAAACCAATTTATGTTGATCCAACGCAGTCTGTCCATACATTTTAAATTTTAAATTTTGATTGTCAAAATTTGTAAAACATCTCTTACAAAACACTGCACGTCCATTGTGTCTAGTTTTTTGACTTCTTATGAGACGGGAAAAATTTGATATGTAAACATAATGAGAGTTATCACCATCTGTTATCAATAAGAGATCAAAATGATTGGTTTTTTCTTCCTCGACTACACGTAACGGATACACTTCATACGTCGGATATTTCTTCGGTGATGGTTGAAACTTTTTTTCGATCCCATAAACATTTACGCTCACGTTCAAGTTATTTCTCTCGAATTTGGATATATCAGATAGAGGTGTCGGGAAGGTGATATCTTTGAAATTATATTTATCTTCATGCTGTTTGTAATTATTACCCTCGATACGGCATACTGTCGACCCCGTCACATGTCTCGCGAGAATCGCGTACATGAAACATTTTTGATCTGCATTCTGCGGATTTATGGTACCTCGCTTCCACTCAATACATACCGGTAACTTAATATATGATGGTCCACTCATCGATGAATATTTATACACCGCCAATAATAGACCGTCTATTGATTCTAAAGTAAATCCACTTCCTCTCCCACTGTACTCATCTTTCTCGTTTAACAATTTTAAATACGCTCTCTCTATAATCTCTGCTATATTACTATCATGAAACATTTCAATCGCTGTTGTTTTGAACGCCCGGTTTTCTGAAGTGTTTAAAACGTTAGGTCGGTTATAGGTTGCCTCGAGTTTAAAATTAAATTTAATGGCGTGTTTTTGAATACTATTTTTTAATATTTTTATTAGTTCTGGTTTAAGCGATTGGAGGAACTTTGAATAAATTTGAACATTATTGATATTTTTGGCGTAATGCCATACGATTTTTCGGTTTGCAGACGATGAAATCTCGAGGAATCCAGAGGACTGTACCATATCCATACGTGCTTTTTTCGCTCTAACGGCTGAGTTGGTATTAGCAGATGAAACACGTTTCCCGTTAGACCCCGTAGTTGTATAAGAATCTTAATAAATAAAAAAAAAAAACCTTTTAAAATAAATCTAAAGAAAAACTAATTTCCCTATGTTATTATACGTATGGTATATATATATCTAAAGAATCGTATATAATAAAATAAATACCATATAAAATCTTTATAATTAAATCTTACAAACGGTATGATGATAATCGTTGTAATGCCGGAATACTCCAACTAATATATCATTGATCAATTCACAGACCACTTAATAAGTGTAAAATGAAATTTATGATTTATACGAATCATTAAACATTATATTCCATCTATAATAATAAAAATAAAACTAACCTGCATTAACTTCTTCTTCATTTTCATATTCATCCATAGCTAACATACAAATATCGTCATCAGATATACGAATGTCAGTCGATGTATTCGAACCACTAGCCGATATATCGGGAACGAAAATTTGAGGTGCAATCTGGATACTCTCTGCAGGTGGTGCGTAGTGTATAACGCTCTGTCTAACATTCGGTGTAGCAATCGGTTGAGCAGGCTGATGATTAACCGGAACGTTAACGATACCTTATGAAAATTAATTATATTAGATATAAATTAATATTAAATGAATAGAAAAAATAATATTTTATTAATACATACCATGAAAGTTCTTTTTATGTTTGTTGAGACCGGTTTTATAAGAAAATGTCGATGGACAAAAGGTACACGAGAACCGCAGACCTTTATGTTTTTTCTGATGGGTTTTCAAATTATGTTTCGTGGTGAAAACCGATGAACATTGTTCGCATTTGAACATATTGATTATGTTTAAGGAATAAACGAAAAATATAATGTTTAAAAATTAAACACTATGAAAAAACACGTAGTAGTAAATGTAAAATAATAGTAGACAAATGTAAACGGTAAAATAATTATTTGGAGACTTTAACGTAAAGGTATGTCTAGAACAGACTGATTCTATATTATTGTCCAATACAGTGTCTTGACATTTTTTAGGTATGATAGCATTTTGTGGGAAGGTACAGATTTAATTATGTATATCAGTTATTATTGTGTTATTCACTAATAGATATTTTAAATTGATTATTAAATAAATAGTGTTTTATATTTTTTAGGTATGATAACATTTCGTGGGAAGATTCTGATTTCATTGTGTGTTATTCACTAACAGGTATGATAACATTTCGTGAGAAAGTACAAATTTCATTATGTATTATTCACTAATAGGTATTTTAATTTGTTGTTGTTGTTGAGTATATCTAGAAGTCTAACGATTAAGAGATTTCTAAGTACTAACATTATTTAATTTTAATATAGTGTCATCAAAACTTATATAATATTATATGATATAATAATTCGAATATATTTTCAATGGGTTAGAGTCGAGGTGGGTAGTATGAACAAGTAATATGTACATACACTCGGTTCGATCCTAACACAGAATATTATATTTTTTTTTTTTGCGTTATAGTAAGTTTTTATATATAATAACATGTGATAAATGATAATAATATTAATCGATAGTAATATTAATTGATAATAATATTAAAATATATGTTGATTACTTACCGGATCATATGGTGGTGGGGTAAATANATATTATTATATTTTATACCTTCAATTACTTTTCAAATGTACTTTTTTTTTTAATGAATTTAATCTACTGCGTAGTACTAATACTTACTAGTAAAATAAATTACTTTAATCACAATAATATCATCGAATACACTAAATAATTAAGTAATATGAAAGACTGACAGACCGTCTTCTTTCAGAATCGGTTTTCGTATACAATGATTTTTCATCGTTGAATTTAAACTTAACATCATCTATTACAGTGACCAACTTGTAACTTAATGTACAGTAGAGCGACCTCCACATACCAGATTTTTTAAATTTAATTTTAAATATCTTAACATTTTTAACTCAACTGATTTTTAATGCTAAACATTTATTAAATAATGAGTTACTTTTAATCAAATCCAAGTTGCGTAATTTGTTTATAAAAAATTAAATAATTAATATGGTAAATATTATTATTATTGGTTAACATTTACTTTTTATTATTTTAAAATAAGAAAACTAGCTATTTAAGTAAATAAAAAAAAATAAGTTAGTTGTAAGTTTCCAAAACAATTTTAACTTAACTGAATCAAAAATAAAATTAGGAGAACTATTAACTTAAAACTTTTTGAAATGTTTCATATCGACTTAACTTAACTCGGTTAAAAATTTTCATTAACTAGCCCAGGATTGCAGTTATTATTATACTAAATTCTTTTTATATATAGGTACTCACATAACATATTATCTAACTCTAATTTATTGTAATAATTATTTGTTTTCTTAAACACAATATTTCAGGAATTAATATATTATAAATTAATTAATAATAAAAATAATTGATTTGAACGATATTTATAAAATATTGAAATAAAATAAACACACTTACTTATCAGTAATGGTAACTATAGTCCCTGTGTATTATACTATTATTAAAATTAAAATGAACCAGTAGCAGAATTCTAGTAGATAACTGACTTGTGCCTAGTGAAGAAATATGACTTTTGTTAGGTATAAAACTTATAAGTTCTTGAATAAAATAGTTAAAACACAAATTAACACTAATAACTACGTATAGGTAAGATAAAAGCTAAACCTTAAAGAGATTATTTTAGCCATATAATATCTGTAATTTCTAATAACAAATAGCTCATACGTATTTTGTTGAACATTTTACTAGATATGCTGCATTTTTTTCAGAGATGGTATTCGTCTATGAAAATTTGCCAATTTTGAATACAATGTCATATTATGTAGTGTGAAATGTGTTGACGTGAGTGTTTGAAGTCTCAGTTGTATAGCAGAAAACATGTGGTATGTACTTTTTATTTTTCAGTAGATTTATTTGATATTGTTAAATGATCAGAGTTTATATTGCCCCTAACTTTTCAATTTAATTGTAATGCAACTACTGGTATAACGCTATCCCGGCTATCAATAAAATTATGATAAAAATTATGTAATTGGTCAGGTATGAAATTTATTTTATGTTTTTTGTTTTAAATTTTTTTTTGTAATATTTAAATATTTTCACCGATTATCAGGTACGATGACCTGTAGGCACTATAGAGACTGTGTATGAGCACGAGAAAGATAGAGACAGACAGAGGTACTGAGAAGAAAAAAGGGGGGGAATAGAGAGAGAGAGAGAGAGAGAGAGAGAGAGAGAGAGA
>NW_019100588.1:0-13676 GCF_001856785.1 Myzus persicae | reverse complement strand
TATTGTTACTTTAATAATGGTTGGTTCTGCTATACATACATTTGCTTTGTTGGTGTGGGACATAAAGAGCAAACAAATAGTGCGTAGACATCCTCTCAATAGTGTCATCAAGTTGAACAAACAAATAAGAAAATTCGTCAGAAAAAGATACATCTTTTAAATTATAAATATTAAATTTTCCAAAATAACTCTATTTTGTTAAATAACAAATGTTATTGATAAGAACGTCAATATTGCTCGGATACGTAAATGAAAGGTATAGATAATAAATATGGTCGGGAATGTTTACAATTTTAGTTTAACTAGAAATCTGCCATTTTCATTTTTACTGAGGTTTTCGTTGAAATGTGTTTTACACGATCTTTCTTCGTCAGTGCAATTATGCTTCGTCGATTTTTCTTCCATTTTCCAAAATAAATCTATTTTGTTCAATAACAATAAGTATTGATTTTGAGATGTTAGCAAACACGAATTTAATTATCTGGTACTTAATTTTGTCGCAGTATTGTTACGACAACGCACCCGAAGAACGTATTTTGCTATTACGGACCGTTTTTGGTTTGAACTTATTCTCATCGCACAATATGCCAAAATAAGTATCACCTCCGATACGTACGTCAATATTGCCCGGATACGTAAATGAAGGGTACTATCCAACATTAATGTGGTCGGGAATGCTTACAATTTTAGTTTAACAAGAAATCTTGCCTTTTCATGTTTACCGAGGTTTTCGTTAAAATGTGTTTTACACGATCTTTCTTCGTCAGTGCAATTATGCTTCGACGATTTTTCTTCCATTTTCCAAGATAAATCTATTTTGTTCTATAACAATAGGTATTGATTTTGAGATGTTAAACTGCTAGACTCACTCACCTGGTCAGTTGTCTTCATCCTTGATTTGTACAGCTTCGTTATTTTCTATCATGGACTTGTAAGTCAAATTGCCTACAATGTGCCTAACACTATTGACGCTTACGTTCTGATCCGGTTTGTTAGGAAAAATGTTTCGGCTCATTTTTTCCCAATAAAACCACAAACTTAGCGGAAACAAGTAATATGCATTTCTAGTTTTTATGAGGGGGTGTAATTTATTAGCAGTACTGCTAATGAAAAACATGTTTCTCCACTACTCTGTTCATAAAATTTTAAGTATCAAAGTATAACAAATGAACAACTTGTCCGAAATTTGATTACTATAATCTCCATAAGTACCCTAAAAATATTTTGCTTTAGAATAAAAAAACAAAAATAATGAAATAATCATATTGTCTTACATTAAATTTACCACGCCATATAAAATAACTTTTATAAATAACAATTTTTTTTTCATTTTGTGATCCTAGTTACACTTTATTCATAATGATTAGGCAGTTTTTTACTCTTTTAATAATTTTTGTAAATTTGTCTTTTCAATAGAAATTAGACAAAAATGGTATAATGAAATGTTATTTTATTAAAAAAACGTTTGTCAAAGATAAAAAATAATGATTTACAACAAATAATATCAAAATATGTTCGATAATCATGTAACATGTTTAATATAAGTTAAAAGATTTTAGATATCTAATAATAAATTAATCACAGCACATTGTTTAACTTAGATGAATGATAACACTCTATTTATACATTACCTTAAGAAATGAATTGAAATAGCTAGTTCTGTAGTAATTTGTTGAGATCCGGGAAAAACTGTAGTTAAGCCCTTTAAAAATGGTGTTACAAGATTGGAAGCAACTAATTGTAATATTTAAGTATTTAACTAATCCAAATCTTTATTATTCGAGTGAAGTACTATGTGAGGATGTGACGAATTTTCTAGTAAAGTATGACTTTAGTAATTTTAATGTTTGTCAAGTATTGGCAAATTTACTTCTTGTTGTTTGTTGGATGGGGAGTATTTTAGATTTTTGACCCACTAAAGTTGATACAAAATTAATGAAAGACAATAATAGTATTAAATAATTACAATAATTTCTTTTACCAGTTTTACCTATGTAATAAATTATGTTAAAGTATCTGTATGACTGTAAGTCATTTTATTGTGGCATGGTTGAAACACTATTCGTAAGCCAATTCCTCAAGTAGCAATAGGAAATATAATAATATAAATAATAATATGTATTAATAACTAATACAAAATAATAAGAATACAGTTGGGGCTTGGTGTGGCGTGGTGATTGGCTGAAGTCCCTGATGGGTGTCAATCATCGGCCGGCGTGGCTAGCATCCGGATGGGTGACCACCTGGGTGTATAGTGACGAATCCTAGCTCCACATACATACGTGTTACTCGAACCCAAACGTGACGTCTACGTTGTTAGCCATAAAGTGCACAGTTTATTTACAATCAAATTGGCATACAAAATAATATGTAATATATAATTAATTTAAAATAAAAAGAATTCAGTTGGGGCTTGGTGTGGCGTGGTGATTGGCTGAAGTCCCTAATGGGTGTCAATCATCGGCCGGCGTAGCTAGCATCCGGATGGGTGACCTCCTGGGTGTTTAGTGACGAATTTTAGCTCCACATATACACGCGTTACTCAAACACAACCGTGACGCTTACAAAGAATGCTGATTGTCCTAGTTTTACGATACTTTAGACAAAAAAAAATCCAAATTGTTTATAATAATTACAGATTTAATAGAACTGCTAACATTTACGATTATTTTAGTGGTGTCGGTTATTGGCAGAGGAAGGGGAGAAAGTTTATCATCCAGATAATTCTCAAATTATTCCAAAATAAAATTATTTCAATACCTACATTATTCAGTTGCTTCATATCTAGACATCTTCCTAAAATTTTTGTAAAACATATGAAATTTAAATAACTAATAAAAATATGTTGCTTTAAGAAAGACGTTTCATCTGAATGTGTATTCTCCAATTGTTCAAATGCGTCTTACAAGTATGAAACATATCAAATTTTAGATGGCAGTTATCATTCATCTCCGTTGATTCCAAATAATAATAATCACTCTAATATTAAAACTTTCATTGCTAAATAAGATCTGCTGACATTAATGAGCACTCGTAACACGGGGTCAACACATGCGTATAAAATATTAATACTAACTACAGTAGAAATTCGATTAACCGTCAATGTTTGGGCCGGGATAATGACGATTAATAGAATAGACGGTTAACAGAAATACAATAATACAAAACAATTTTTCAATAAACCTATATATTTTATTATAATTTTCAGACAAAAATAATATTAATAAATATAATAATAATAGAATAATAATAAATAGTAAATAATAATGAATAATAAATACTAATAATATATAATACATATGTAATAACATAAAGAATACCATTCTAAAAAATATTAAACAAAATAATCCGTCATCTTCTTTTGTTTTTTTGATTCACGAGCTTTTTGAGAGGCCATGTTTCGTATTTTACGAAGAAGTAAGACCCTTGTTGCGTCTTCTTGTACCTACCTCAAACCAATCAATGCATTTTGATAACATCGCTTCTACTTCTGCGTGGCTAGTTGATGGTTTGAAACGGTACGCTGATATTCGGTGACCTATTCTTTATAAATAATTTATAATACAATTTGATAGTATCACGTATGGTTTATTCTTATATCATAAATGTATGAACAATTATGCGGAGGGAAATTTAATCCAGGCCGCTCGGTTGGCCTCGTGTGTTCCTAAACTTTTGCATATTGTTATCAAATGCATCGAGTTTCATTTCAGTCCATCCGTAAAATAGCAGATTGCTGATAAGTCAATCGGCTTGATTACCTACCGTCCAGCGGCTAACTGATCTGATGAATTTAGGAACACACAGATTAATGTCGTCCGGGTCTCCAGCCGTTACCCTTAGCCGGGAGAGTGTGGATGACGATGGGTCGGCGAGCGGCCTGTATTTCTGTGGTTCGATGCTTGCCGGTCCGATTGAAATTTCGTGTTATGCTTTTCTTCGTTCTGTTGGCTCCTTGTGGGTGTTACGTATTTGAGAGTAACAAACTTATAGTTTAAAAGTCGCTGATTCTGAATATACAACCCTCAAACTTGTGTTGTATAGCTTTCGTGTGGAAAACTCTGTTTTCCTGTGGGTGTTGCGCTTTCGGATAATCATGCATCGGTCGGCGGTACCGCGTGCTGTTGGTAAATTGATCTCGCGAGGCGGCGGTCGATATTGGTCGTTGTTGATGAATAAAACTAGAGTGCGCACGTACTTGGTCGCTCTGTTAAATCTCATTACATGGTCGACTCGGCCACTTCACCAGCCTAAGTGTTATTAATAAGGTTTGATTTAAAGATAAATGTTATAACGTGTTTTATGTAGTCCGGGTGGAGGGCTTCTGATAAAAGTTAGAGATGTCTGCTCCTTGTCTCTCCGTTTCATATGAAAGGCATTGAATAAAAATGTGTTTAATTAATAGGGGAGTACCGCAGCTGGCACATAGGGGTGGGTCTTCCTTCTTCATCAGATACTGGTGTGTTATCGATGTGTGTCCTATACGAATTCTATTGATCGCGGTTTCCAATTTTCTGGAGAAGTCTGGTGGAGGAGGCCATGACGTGTGAGTGGTATTTTTAATTTGGTTTAATTTTGAGGTACCTTGTTACCATGCCTGTTGCCATATGTTGTTTGATATTATTCTGGTTATGAATTTGGCGTCGTGTAGGGTAAAATAATTAAGTCTAATGGCATTAGTGGAGTTTATTGCTTGGCGTGCTTTTTCGTCAGCCCTTTCGTTTCCCGGAACTTGATTGTGACTGGGTATCTCATTTGGTTTGGAGATGTTTTCAATACTCTTCAAGGTACTAAGTGAGTCGCTAAGGATTACTGCTTTATGTATGCAATTTGTTTTAATGAGGTCTAGGGCAAATGATATTGCCATTGCTTCGGCTATGTATATCATAAAATAAAAAAAAAGTTCAACTTGATAAGCGGACACAAAAATAGAAAACCAAAGAAAGATATTTTTATTCTAAGGGTCCCACTTAACCCTCTGTTAGTCGCGCGCCAAACGGGGGTGATTAAACTAGCACCCCCCACACTGCCCAACTCGCGCGACTATGTGTTAAAACAGAGGGTTAAGTAAATAAGTCATGAAAAGGTTAGTACGCCTAAGGACTATGGATAGTTGAAGCTGTGGTGATGATAGTAGGCTAGCGGTAGTATACTATCATCCCGGGTCGAGTGCATTGCAATGATCTTTTCCTACTAACTACCAAGGTATTCGATATTGTATAAGCATAACAATAAAAGAAAATATTTAAATATTACCAAGAGAAATAAGAACATAATTCAGTATCATAATTTGTATCCACAGTTTTAAAGCCAGTCGGCTAGCGTTGTACCAGTACTTTAAATTAATAATAACTTAAATACAGTCAACACTAATTAGTGATTTGTTTATCAGAAACAATTAAAAAAACTGTTTTAAAAAGTCTAATATATCAAAAAATATAACAAAATAATTATTAAGAAATAATGAGGGTTGACGGTATGAGGAGCAATTGTAAGGTTTTAAGTATTTATTTATTCATCAGTTTTAATTTTAAATATGGATTAGTGAATTAAAATTATATTGTCTTAGAATTCAAAATAGGTTAGGCCTATATTTTCTTCTCACATCTTTCCATATTGCACTTAATCTATTTTTTCCAACACATTTACTAAAAACAAAACAAAAATTTAAATATTCTTATATTTGAATTTTTAGTATACTTTATCAAAATGTGTGCTAGTTACAGTTTGAAATACAATATAATTTTAATTCAATATTAAATTATTTAAATAAAAAATAGCTTTAACTTAAAAGAGAACTTAAAATCGTTCACTTTAATTTCTTGTGTCCATAACAATTTTCATTCAATTAACACATTATTTTATTATACTAGGGTAAAGTCGATAAAACTCTGATCATATTTTTTTACTTTTTTCCTTAATTTTTTTTTTCTGATTCTCAAAATGCATATACCCGCGGGCGCAAATTCCTCCCATCCCATTTTTATTTTTAAAATAGAATAGTAGATGATTTTTTTTTTTGGATTCCTAATATTCATTTGCGCGTACATACCCGTGTCCCCTTATACCTTATTACCGATATTGTAGACTGCAGTCTTTAATGTTTGTTTTTAATGCAACTTTTTTCATATTTTTATTTTTTTTGACTCTCAAAACGCATTTGCCCACGGGCGCCAATGCCCCCCTTCACATTTTTCTTTTTATAATTGAATTCTCGATGACTTAAATACCATTTTTAAAATTGAAAACCAGCTTGCTCCTTAAAATATTCATTTTCTCATGATATGATTATTGTAAATAAAACAATGAGTTTAAGAGTACTAACATTATAGACTGCAGACTTTAATGTTTGTTGGTAATGCACGGTATTTCATTATTTTTTTTTTGTTTCTTAAAATTCTTTTGCCCGTGGTTACCCATGCCTCCCTTCCCATTTTTTTTTTATAAATTAAATAATATCTGATTTTTTTTTTTGATTCTTATAATCTACGTGCCTATGGGCGCCCATGCCCCCCTTCCCATTTTTATTTTTAAAATTGAATTATATCTGAATTTTTCATATTTATTTTTATTTTGATTCTTAAAATGCATTTGCCCACGGGCGCCCAGTCCCCCCTTCAAATTTTTTTTTCTATAATTTAACTCTAGTTCAATTATTTAACATCGATTTTAAATTTCGATAACCAGCTGGTTCCTTATACATATTGGTTTTACCATTATTTAATTATTGTAAATAAATCCATGAGTTTAGGAATACAACAGATATTGTAGACTGCAGTCTTTAATGTTTGTTCTTAATCCAACTTTTTTCATATTTTTTTCTTTTTGATTTTCAAAACGCATTTGCCTGCGGGCGCCCATGATCCCCTTCCCATTTTAATTTTTAAAATTGAATATAATTAATTTTTTTATATTTTTTTTTTATTTCATTTCTTAAAAACATTTGCCTGCGGGCGCCCATGATCCCCTTCCCATTTTAATTTTTAAAATTGAATATAATTAATTTTTTTATATTTTTTTTTTATTTCATTTCTTAAAAACATTTGCCTGCGGGCTCCCACGTCCTACTTCAAATTTTTATTCTTCAATTACCTACTTAACTCTAGTTCAACTTTTTAATCACATTTTTTAAATTTTGATAACCAGCTGGTTCCTTAAAATATTCATTTTCTCATGAAATAGTTATTGTAAATAAAACAATGAGTTTAAGAGTACTGACATTGTAGACTGCAGTCTTTAATATTTGTTTATAATGCACGGTATTTCATAATTTTTTGTTTTTTTGTTTCTTAAAATTCTATTGCCCGTGGTTACCCATGCCCTCTTCCCATTTTTTTTTTATAAATTAAATAATATCTGAATTTTTCATATTTATTTTTATTTTGATTCTTAAAATGCATTTGCTCACGGGCGCCCAGTCCCCCCTTCAAATTTTTTTTTCTATAATTTAACTCTAGTTCAATTATTTAACATAGATATTAAATTTTGATAACCAGCTGGTTCCTTATACATATTCATTTTACCTTTATTTAATTATTGTAAATAAAGCTATGAGTTTAGGTACACTGATATTATAGCCTGCAGTCTTTAATGTTTGTTTTTAATGCAACTTTTTTTATAGTTTTATTTTTTTTCACTCTCAAAACGCTTTTGCCCACGGGCACCAATGCCCCCCTTCACATTTTTATTTTTAAAATTGATTCTATTTCACATTTTTTCATATTTTTTTTTTTTTTGATTCTTAAAACTCATTTGCCTGCGGGCACCAATGCCCCCCTTCACATTTTTATTTTTATAATTGAATTCTCGATGACTTTTAAATACCATTTTTAAAATTGAAAACCAGCTGGCTCCTTAAAATTTTCATTTTCTCATGATATGATTATTGTAAATAAAACTGTGAGTTTAGGAGTACTAACATTGTAGACTGCAGTCTTTAATATTTGTTTATAATAATGCATGGTATTTTATAATTTTTTGTTTTTTTGTTTCTTGAAATTATTTTGCCCGTGGTAACCCATGTCCCCCTTCCCATTTTTTTTTATATAAATATTATAATATCTGATTTTTTTTTAATTATTTTTTTTTTTTGATTCTTATAATCTACTTGCCTGCGGGTGCCCATGCCCCCTTCCCATTTTTATTTTTAAAATTGAATTCTTGATGACTTTTAAATACCTTTTTTAAATATTGAAAACTAGCATTTAAGTATTGTAAATAAATCTATGAGTTTAGGAATACTGATATTGTAGACTGCAGTCTTTAATGTTTGGTTTTAATGCAAATTTTCATATATTTTTTTTTTTTAATTCTCAAAAAGCATTTGCCCGCGGGCGCCCATGTCCCCCTTCCCATTTTTATTTTTAAAATTGAATCCTATTTGATTTATTTTATATATTTTTCTTTTTTGATTCTCAAAACGCAATCGCCTAGGGGCGCCCTCCTTTCCATTTTTATTTTTAAAATTGAATTCTATCTAATTTTTTTATAATTTTTCTTATTTCATTCCTTAAACCCATTTGTCGGCGGGCTCCCATGCCCTCCTTCAAATTTTTTTTTTTATAACCTAACTCTAGTTCAATTTTTTATTCACATTTTTTAAATTTTGATAACCAGCTGGTTCTTTAAAATATTCATTTTCACAAGAGATTATTATTGTAAATAACTTTATGAGTTTAAGAATACTGATATTGAAGACTGCAGTCTCTAATGTTTGTTTGTAATGCACATTTTATCATAAACTTTTTTTATTTGATTCTCAAAATGCATTTGCCTGCGGGCGCCTATGCCCTCTTCCCATTTTATTTTTAGAATTGAATTATATCTTTTTTTGATAATTTTTTTTATTTGATTTCTTCAACTCATTTGCTTGCGTTTGCCCATGCCCCCCTTCAAATTTTTTTGTCTATTATTTAACTCTAGTTAAATTTTTTATTCACATTTTTTAAATTTTGTTAACGAGTTGGCTCCTTAAATTTTTCTTTTTTTCATGAGAAAATTTATTTTAATAAATGATAAAACAATATCTCATATACCAGGTATACATTAATTTTCCAAATGAATTATGCTATTCTAGCTTATATCTTCTACTTTTTAGATTAGATAATTTATTTACTGATTAATTTAAATTTATTTTGTTAGCATTTTCTTTTTCTAACTCTGTGACCATTATATAACTGAATTTTTCGTCATCCACATACAAAGTACCATATAGTATCAGTAAACAGAACCGTGGTAGGTAACTATAAATAATCCCTGAGTGGTAGGTAAGTTTATTAGTTTTAATAACCGCAATTATTATCATTATGGCTGTGGTGATTACGACGCGTTATCACCACTTACGCTAGCCCGTCCGTTTTTATATTGTCGTTACCATTTTGTTTTTCGTCCCTGTCTTTGAGTTATTACTATATTATGTTATAAACTTATTTGTCTGCATATTTTATTTTTGTTACTCAACTGTGAATTTTTATATTTAATTTTGTATTGTCTTTGATCGCGCCGCTATAATTTTCTCTCCCTCCTCACGCACCGATTTTTCGCCGTTACGGGCTCGAAGCTGCAGCCGCTCGCGTTTCACAATACACACCACTAGCTTTTTCGCTCTCGATCCGACTCGAGCAGCCCAACGTCTCGGCTCTTAAACAGACGACCCGAGTATTCCTATCCCCGAATTATTTTATGATTAATGTTCTTATGTTAAAATATATTGTTTGAATACCTACATAACGTGTGTTTTGTCTTGTTTACTTTCTATATATTTAATATTAATATCTTCTGATCCTGGAGATTTAGTAGTGTTCTACCAGCTCCTCGTACCACGCTGCGAACACAGCCGTCTTGACAACACCGGTAGACACCACATGGCGATACTGCGTCTTATCACCACTCATGGGCCACAGTATAGATTTTATCTATTTTATGATAATACTATTATTCTCATAGAGTAAACAGTTACTCTTTGATTATTTTTGTTCTTTTATCAGTTCAATTTCAACTGATATAAATTCGATAAAAAAATGATTGAACCCCGTCGGCGCATTGTAAATTGGAATCCAGGCCGACAAGACCCAAAAAAAAATAGGGAGCTAAAGTATATCCTTTAGAACTTTATTCTCAAAATAAGAAAATTGCCAGCCAAGCATCATAGGCGGGCCGTTAGCTATCGGTTCTCAAACAAAACCAGCTAATTTAACCAAGTAACAATGTAACTCACCACTGTTTATGACAACCACTAGGCACTGAGACGAAGAAATGGCCGCTAGGTTCGTAACGGTCACCACATTAAAAACATTAAATAGTTTTTGAAACAGATGTCTAGTTCTTCAACTAACTAAATAGAACGATTTTGGTGAATACATTTACCGAATTGTTGTTGAAATATTGCATTTTTAATATTAAATGTTAGATTATGAAGTATTATCGCTTTTAAATTGATTAATTGTTTTTCATTTAAGGTTTTATTATGTGATTGAATGGCTTGAAGTTATGAAACGTATGTGTTTGTAAGCCATATCACTCGTAATATGTACTTGCTTTAAGCAACTAGATGACGTACTACTAAATCACTAATACGTATTGTAAATTGTAATCCATAGACGTATAATATAATAGACTAGGAATGATAGGTGTTGTACGTATAATACGTAGAAGCAAACATATGTGCGAGAGAGACAGGCCGAGTTGCGATGTAATCAGTGATTTTATATAAAAACCATACTAATTCTTTGGCTTTACTTAAGATAAGACTACTGATAAGAAAACGTAAACACTATATTGCTACAAACATAAATTATTAAACTTATGTAATTTTAGTCTCGAATTTCCAGTCCGTTGAGAACTGCAACCGGTAACACAACACTTTTCTGCCATCATGTGATGGTAAAGTGAAAAATCAAAAGTGTTGTTTCCAACTTATATTAAATTAAAAACAAAAATTACAACGAACACGTTGCACGGATAGATAAAGTACTACAGAGTCGTATTATATTATAATATATTATAATATAATATATAATATAATTATATTATACGTCTATGATATTTATGTATAATATTAGGTGGTACAAGTTCACCCAAAGAGTATAAACATATAGCTGTACAACGTCCTTGATAGAACCGCAACTCAGTCTAACTCTCTCAGTCTCTCGCACATATGTCGGCTTCAATGATAAGACTTAATTCCTAGTCTATTATATTATACGTCTATGTTGTAATCTCATACACTTAAGATTCGAAATACAGTCTGTTGGTCGGCAATTTGAGGTGAGGTACATAAATATGCACGTTTGACATCTTGTTCTGCGATGAGCATATGCCATATGGTTGTATGACATATTTTGGGCTCAGAAAATTGAATGCGAGACAATTTTGAGCAATGACAATTGATTGCCATACATTTGGGTGCAAAAACTTTTATTTATTAATTCAAATAATTATAATAACACTGTTATGTCTAATATCTATTTAAGAATATTAAATCTACACAATTTTTAATCATTTAATTTATGATAAATATATTTTTTTTAAATAAAAACAAGTATTTGATTAGATATATTAAAGCTGTTACATTCATTAAAAATTGTAAGCACAGTTTTGTCTTACAAAAAATAAAAATAAGAAAAAATCATAAAATTATATTTAAGAAATATTTCATACAACACAAATTATTTAGCACTTAATTGTGTTTCAGATGCACGAACGTGATATACTAAATAAGTATCAAGACTCGTATTGTTAGATTATAAATTCTAATCCATGTTATATGTATTGTAATTGGGGATTTTGGCCATAATATTAATAAGTACAAAAGAACGCTGATTCGAACACTAATCAACCAGACGTGCGAAAAAAAAGATCTAATGATCAGTGCCGCAACAGCCGGGGGTGCTAGGGGTGCAAAGAACCCCCGGGCCCCCTGTAAATCATAACAATGGGCCCTGGGGCCAGTGGCCGAACTATTTGGAAATTGTTTTCTTTTAAAATATTTATTTGTTATTTAAAAATAGAAATAGAAAATATTATTAACTTATGAGTATGTTTAACAGTTATCGCAACCCGCATCGCCAAGACACGCCATACAAGACGTCTTATTTAGGTCTTCGGTGTATTTTATAGGTAGTGACATTTCCAAGAACAATTTATACATGTACAGAAAAATAATGGTTAGTCGTTGCCGGATAAATTGAGCAGGCATCTGCGGCGGCGGCGCGATAACGAAAGACCAGGGCCCAGGGGTACGCAATAAAATTGTGGTGCGCCGCGCGGTTATATATTATGTGTTAATATATGTGTTTTCATGAAGATAGTGTTTAATATATTTTATTACTAAGGTGTTTCACAAAGTGGTTCTTACTATCTTATTATTTTATCGAAAAATAGAAACTAATGAATACATTAGAATAATAATAATTATTATTTATTATGATATAAAACAAAGTCCTAACCAAAGTTATAACAAAATATTGAAAATAATAATTTAATATTCTCGAATTTCTTAATTTTGCTATGTTGTGACGGCTGATTTCCAATTAAAATGTTTATTGCATTTAAATTGGGAAAAGAAAGAAAAGAAATGTTTTTAAGTGCCGCTATCACTGCTCCTTAGTCCTCACTCATATGTGTTCAAAGCTCTTCACCTATCTGTAAGCAGTATAGCAGTGAATATTATATTAACCACATAACATAATGTATATAGCTAAAAACAACAAGCAATGTGTAATGACCTATTGGTGCATGAACCAGCTAACAGCCCACCTAACAAAACTATTAATTTAAAATAACCTATAAGCGGCTTATATCTAAATGACATGAACATGGGCCCTTTGTAGTTGCTCGCACACCCACCAATATGTACCAAGTTGCGGCACTGCTAATGATAACTTTTATTGTATTGAACAACTGTGAACCTAATCAGATTAAATATCACCATTTTTCAAACCTTAGTCCGTTTAGTACTTTTTCAAATAATAAATATTTAAGTAAAAAAAAAAAAAAATTTAATAATCTTCTGTGTAACAACGTAACCTAAACTAGTAACTTTTTTTTTTTTTTTTTTATTAAAAGAGAATATATACAATCTGTATTAACTATACAATGAGTAATATGGTTGATTTATTATATATGTTACCGCCAATGATGATAATTAGGTATTGTTAAAAATGACTAGTCTATGTTAACACTGACTGTTTTACATAGGTATTGATATTATTGGCTAGTCTTTTTAGAGAATACCTAACTAAGATAGACAATCATAGAACAAATTTAATATTAATACATAATTTCTATGATTGACCAGTCATTATCATTATTGACTAATACTATGTAGCCATTGATAATTTTAGATATAATATATTATATTTACTATTTAAGAATAAACAATGAAAAAAAAATATAAGAAAAAATTAATTTTTTCATAATAATTATTATTTTAATACTTGTATGTTGATTATTGATTATGACGTATGGGTATCACTTATTCTCGCATGATAAGCTGTTATGGCATTTCGATGTACAAAGCCGGTTATTAGATCTACAAGTACATTTATTTGTTTTGCATTTTGTTTTGCAGTGGTACCGTGCACAATGCATACAAAGACTTAAATATATCATAATAGTTTCCTTGGTAATATTACAATATTTTGTCTTTAATTCATAAACCATGCGGTCCCTACCAC
>NW_019100587.1:5128-39698 GCF_001856785.1 Myzus persicae | reverse complement strand
TAGTAGTAACTTTTAATAGCGTAATATTAAATTCATGTTATTCCTACCAAAAAATGGGGGGGATGCTGGGTTGGTTCCCTCAAAGTTGAGTAAATTATTTTGTTAAATCTTGGATATGATCACGTGGGCCGCTAAATTCTATTTCTCCCGGGCCGGTCAGATCATGCCTATCCGCCCCTGAATATATCTATGTTACAGCTAAAGTGTTGAATTCCGTTATTTTATGAAATAACTAGGTAGTTCATGAATTACCTACGAATGTTAGTTAAAGTATGAAATAATACATGTAAATTGTACTTTAACTAGTTATTTCATAGAATATCTAGTAATTCAATACAATTTCAGTTTGATATCCGTTAAAGTATAAAATACATTAAAATTTAAAATGTGTATTAAAATATTTTATTTTTCTGAATTAATTATAGTTATATTATTTATTTATTTGTTCATGTAAAGCTGTTATGGCATTTAGAGTTGCACAATACCTCTTTTTTTCTACAATCACATTGATTTGTGCCACATTTTTTAGTACAAGTGCACTTAAAAAAACCCTAATCAGTTCCTAGTGACTGCGCAGTTGCCGCAGATCTTAATGTAATACTTTTATTTGGAACAGCTTCTACAGTTAACAAATTTTCTGAACATACTGTGAACTAGGATCGAGAGTATAATTGTAATAACACTCCTGTAATTAGCATGTGTAGGTAGGTATCAAATAAATAAAAAATAAAAGGATGTCAATCTTATCCGATTTAATATGTTATATTAAATTGTTGAAAATGTTAGAACTATATTTGTTTATCATGATATTTTGTTATTTACAATTTGACACATTAACGAAGTGATGCCAGGGAGTGTATAAAATAACTAGTTAAAGTATAAATTATATACATTACCTTTATAAGCTTTAGTTATTTTATAAATTACCTAGTTATTTCATAAACTGATTCAACACTTTAACTGTAACATATACATATTTATTTTTTGTTTTAAACTAATGCTTATAAAACTTAGCGTGAATATATTACAAAATGCTTGAATTGAAATAATATTAAAATTATAATTACTTACAAAAGTGTAGCCTTTCTTTTTGATCTAATGCCGGAAAACCTTCATTTAGAATAGTGTATATTTCCCTCCATGCTGATTCCTTCGATGTCTTATCCTTATATATGTCCTATGTTTTATCCCACAAAGCAGGTCTTGACCTAATCGATAATTTTACTAATTACAGTACAATGCCGTATCGTTTGAATATACGTTTTAAATTATATTGGCAATGGCTTATACGGTAAAATCACCGATACGGCAAAACCGCCGATTCGAACTAACCTAACCCAGAGACAGCTGCGAGTCAGGTATGGCATATTAAAATATAAAGTACCTATGTCCTATATTATTATTGACTGCATTATATTACATTATATGCAAATCCCTATACATTTATATATTGTACAGTGTATTTGATCAAATTCTCGAATACACGACCTACTAACCTAACCTCCGACGATCAGGAGGGAGGTAAGAGCGTAAATTGAGATAATTTTAAATAGAAGTATCGGCAGGCGTTGTATTTATATTTACGGTTTTTTTCACATATTTTGTAATATTTTGTTTATTCTATTTTTTGCGTCATTAACACTATTTATCATAATTTGTATAAAAAACAATTTTTTTATTATAATTCTTGATAATATGGTGGAGTGTTTTGTTGATGATCAGTTGGCAAATCAAAAAAAATTACAGCTTTGCCCCCCCCCCCCTCCCTCTTAATTATTTAGTAGCTGTTTATGCATTTTTATTTTATGAAGGGCAATCTCAAATTTTAAAATCTTTATTTTATAAGCAAGAAAAAGAAATTTAAAAAAAATCATATCTAAGTATAATCTTATTTATGTTTTCAACATTTTTATAAAAATAAATAAAGAATTACATACACCTAAATCGAATAATATTTTAGTATTTTACTAATATTATTAAACTACCAATCATCGTCACATGTCATCTTAGAGTTTTTGATTAATCTGCTAGGAGTAAGCCAAACTTGACTTTTTTGAAGTAAATTATTTAGCATGGTATTCGATTCAGACAGAGGTGGTTCCTGTTGATTGTGTGTCATGGGCGCCAAGACATTTGTTTGTCCTCGATCAGTGAACAATTGTATAAAAATTTCAATGCCTTTTACTGAGAACATACCATGTCTAAAAAGAATAACATTTCATGATTTAACATATTTGGAAAAAAAAATAAAAAAAAATCGAAAATTGAAATTGTCTGTAAACAACACAAAACGAGTCAAAATATTTTGAAAATGTTAGTATCTTTAAGTATTTAAGATATTTATTAAAACAAAATAAGAAAATTGCCCCATGAAAAATTGAGAGAATATCAAATGTTGTAAAAATTCCGACATCAAACGATCAAACTCTCATAAAAATTGAATTAATTTCTGGTTGAAGATATTTTTTTAATAAAGGTAGTCAAACATTATAAGGAATCTTGTATTTATATTTTTAATGAATTTCTAACTCGAAATAATTTTTGCAAATTTTCATAATTTTTACGAATTTTGTCAAAATTTGAAATTCATGTAAAAATTATTGTGTGTGGATTACGTTCAACTATTTCTTTAATTTCCATTAACAAAAGCTTACGAGAAATTTTGTACATTTTCAAGTTTTTTAGCAGAGCGAAAATGTTTTTATTGACATTAATTTTAAAAGAACTAATAGGTAAAAGTCGAAAATATTATATGCCTATTAATAGCTCAACATCATGGGCGGATAGGTACTTTTTACCGGGATATATTTATTAGGGCCCCATATACCTAGCGCCTATATTATATTGTATATAAAAAACTTCTTTTGAGTTTTGTCGTTGGCACATTTCCTTAACAAATCTTTATCAATTTTTTTCTTTTTAAAGCCCCACTTTCGAAATTTCCTTTAGACATACTTAATAATTATCATATGTATTATTTAATAAATTAAAACACAATTAGCAAAAAGCCACAGCCATAATAGCTAATAGGAAAAGTAAAATAAAAATAATAACACCTATTAAATATTAAATAATACCATAGGGCATAGAGTAAGAATAGGTAAATGATATTATTGTACTTGCTTACTTTATAGTTTATACTGTTTATTTATGTTGATGTAAGAGAAAATGATATTTTAGACATTCAGATTAATACGCATTGTTTCAAAATAGAACAAATCGAATTATTCACGATACAAATATATGCATATAAACGTATATAGTAGATCGTCTTGATTAATCTTTGATTATTATGGTTGTTTATTTTTGTTATTCGAACATCGATAATATTTATTTATACTTACATTTTATACATTATTTAGTTTTAATACATATTATACATATTTACAACAAAATAGATACCTATGTATTACTACGGGTATCGACGAGTTTACACAGAGGTCCCTAGGCCCTTATGGAGTATATAAACATTACAAATACGTATTAATACTGTGCAGCCGCTAGGGCGCCAACCATTATTATAAAAATTAATTTTTATATTATTATTATTATTATTTTTTTTTTTTAAATGTTTTGGGAATGGGGCCTCTGTGTGGGGGTCTACCGGGAAAATCCCGATTTCCCGATGGGCCATATGCCCGTGCTCAATATGAGTCAAAATATTTTGAAAATTGCATGATTTATGGAAAATGCTAATATATACCGACATTGGCGAAAATAAGGGGGGGCTTGGGGGACTTAGTCCCCCCAAATATCGATCAAGTCCCCCCAGTTAAGAATTTAGTCGTTCGTACTATAATTTTACTTATATTATAGCCTATGAAGAGGGAAGATTGAGTCCCCTCAACAAATTTAGTCAATTTGCGCCTGTATTAAGCTACTACATTCAGCGTGAAAGTCTCATGTACACGGTCATTTGTTTTAGAGTCAAAAATAATTTGCCAAACCAATTTTGCCTAAAAATTCACGTTTTTAAAAAAAATGTATTATATATGTTTTTCCTCGCGCTTTTTAAAACGTTTGGGAATATTATATTTTGACCTCCCGAATACAATAACTAGATTCACTTTTCTACCGGAAAACATACTTAAGTTGAAAGTCGAAACATTATTTCGATTACTTATCGTGTACTCAGGCACAAAAAAGAACACACATCATTGTAAAATCAATACATTCATCGCTCGGTTCAGAACCCAAAAATTGAAAAAAAAAGTGTGTCCGGTAAAGTAAAAAAGACTTAGAACAGTGATTAAACCATAATAATATATTAAGTGAACATTTTATAAGTTATAGGTACTACCCATAGCTTTAACCTATGTTTACGAACAAAATAAAATGTACCCATATTAATAATTACCTAAACTTTTTATAAGAAACAAATAAGATAAAATGGTTAATACTGACTAGGTATCTACTAACTATAGGTACCTATGTACATTTATTAATTTACTAGCACAGTTCGCTCACAGTTCGCTCCTGCAGTCTCGATAGAAGGGATTTCGCACCGATTAGGCGTTATAAATGACAAAATTTCAAAGGCCCTAACTTCGAATATAAGCTCATCCGAAAATTCTGATTTCTCAATCATTTCCAGTCCAAAGGGTAGGTACATAAGGAAAAAACATTTTGATTTAGTGAGTGGGGTGGTAAAGTGCATTTTAGCCAGATTATTTATGTACCCACATACTCTCCTCGAGTTATCAATTTTATTATTTATTTACCATAACGACTTCATTTAACGATTTGCGAGTTGTAGATGTCTAGGAAACGGAATATTTTTATGTATCAGAAAATGAACAGAATATCATCATTCCTTATGATTCCTAATTGAAGCTTACAAATCAGTAATCACAATAATTTATCAACTTTCGAGACTCCTGTCGTCAACCATTAAGTTCTAGCATCTAGTTTTTCAGTGCTTTATACATATATATTATATTATGTTGTGTAAGACAACAATATTATTAGTTATTACTTACCTTAAAAGCGTCCTCAGGATGTAATTAAAGTTACATCCGTTGGCATTTACCTAAATAAAATATAATATCATATTTACCTATAGATTTACACCAGAGTTCTATTGTTGTCAGTCATTCAGTATATCGGGTAAGTGCTTAATACTTATCAACATAATGTATTTTAACAGGTACTTATATTATTATATATAGCAGTTGATAAATTTTAAATATAAATAAATCACCATGATATTTTTTATAATCATTTAAAGTTCATACATTGAAAATTTGAAAATTATTTTGTTGCTAAAAATGTGTAAAAAGCTCATTTTTATAGCTAAGGATTGAAAATGTAAAACAAATTAGTAGTTGAGACTATAACCAAAAAATGTAATCTAAAAAATGTTTTTTTGATAGATATTTAAACTTATAACTTATAAGTTAGTTAACATTTGATAATTCAATAAAGAATAACAATTTTAGTTATTTTGTTGTAATTTAAAAATATTATTTGTGGGTACTTTTAAATAGGTATACCATTATATTTTTTACACACAATGACATTTTCAAATGCAATGTTTTTGGTAAGAATTAATTCAACCTACATTATTTCTAATATTGAATAGTAAAATAATTTATTTTAAAAGCAACAAAGTAATAATATACCTAGTATACTTAGTAATTATATTGTCTTCACTAAGAATCGTTTTTAATGTACCTTCAATGATTTTATTTCATTGAATTTAAATTGATTACATCTATTAAATGGTCAATGGTCCTTCTAGACACCTAATGTACAGCAAAGCACAACTTACTTGGTTCCTTTTTTATAATACAATTATAAAGTAGAGGTACTAATACTTCAGTATAGCTCAACATTTTGTTAGTTGATTAGTTTCTTTATAAATTACACTACACATTGTTTGTCTAATGCTGAACAAAATAACCAAAATCGAAAAATTAAATGAAAAAAGCCCCAAAATAGTAGTTGGTGGTTAGTCATACCCGTGATTTATGAACTTACGTTAGCAAACACAAAACGTTATAAATGTAGTATGATCACTAAGTTTATAATTTGTATTTATACTTACTATCTGTTGGGAATAGAGAGAAAACAAACCATGACGGTAGTTCAAATCATTCACCTAACCAATCAAATACAATTTATTGAAAACTTTAAAAAAGAAACTAAAAACAATCTTGAAGAGCTGGTAATAAACTCAGTCAGATATTTGCGGAAGTTGTAAAAGTAAAATTGCCGAAAGTCTATTGTTTTTACAAAATAAATTTGTCATAATATAAGAACAAGGCCTAAGTAAAATTACAATTTTTTTTTTCAAAACAAATTTTATACAGCAAAAAAGTAAATTAGACTAAGAAATGATTATTTATTATATATTTTGTATTTGTATGAATAATTTATTTTATTTTTTTATTTGGTATCGAGTTACTAATAATAATTATTGAATTTTTTTTTTAAATTCATTATTTTAATTATTGCTATGGGTATAATATAAACCGGATTATTTTTCCTCGATTCAATATCATCATTTGTGATTGAATTTCAAGAAATAGGTTTTAATGACATAATTTACCTAATAGTACCATTAAATTTATAGTTTATTCACCTCAGTTACCACAATTGCAATTACAGAGTCGCCTCACATGCATTTAGTAAAGGCATATCCTATGCATTTCTTTTTTATCTTTTAATTTTTCTCATTTTCAAAAAAAAAAAAAAATATTCTTTAACCTGTTAATTTTAAGTTTTAAATTTGGATACAAAAATTCAGTTCCAGATAGAATTGTATAGATGTTGAGTGTGAATGTATTAGTTTTACAATAATTAATTTAATACCAAAAAAATACTTAATTTTCAAATAAAGATAGTAGGTATTTTCTGGTTGATAATCGGATATAGTTCAGAGTTCAGCAGTTCTTAACCTTTTTTTTTACATGAAAAATTTGATTTTGTGATTAAAAAATGAATTTTTTATTTTTTGTCAGTCATTAATATAAGCATGTTTTATACATGATGTAATTTTAAATGTTTAATAAATGGCACATAAGAGGTCTATGTACCTACATGAGTTGTCTCTGTCTTAAGAAAGCATAACATACTAAAAGGTGGATTTAGCAGTTCCAACAATTTGTGAATTGGATTTTAGATAATGTTCTTACAATTTTAAACAAGTTTCATAATTGGTCAATTCACTCTAAGTATAAGCTAACAAGTAACAATAAAAAATAGGATCTGCTGAAAATAAATTTAGGTTCGTAATGTGTAAATAAGATTGAGATAATAAGCGAGTATGACATCCTTTTGAAGAGAATAATATTAATGTATTATGGCAAAAATCTTATATTGAATAATAAATAATGTCATATTATGATAGTAAGCCGTTTCGTTTTATTTATAAAGTATGCAGTATAATATTTTATTTTTTTCAGAACATAAATAAAAATGTGGCATGAACTAAAAGTACTTATTTGGAAAAGCTTGCAATTACGCAAAACACATTGGTTAAATACTATCATTGAAATATTAATACCGTGTTTGTTATTTTATTTTATGATTTATATTAGCTCATTAGATTTAAATGATGAAACATTTGAACCTAAAATTATAAGCCAAAGTATACCAAGCCCTATTTCTGAAGACATTTTGTATAGAAATTTTATTACTTTTCAATCATTGGTACATTTTATATATTCTCCGCAAACCATTGAAACCGAACAAATTATGAACTCTGTAAAAACAAAATTGAATATTTTGCCCCAAAACATTGAAACAGCTATTAATGAAGATGAAATGATAAACAAATTTAAAAGCAAATTTAATAGCAGTCAAAGAAAGTCAAGTCATAGTGGATTTGGAATTTTTTTTGAAGAAATTATAAAATCTAAGGTTTTAAAATACAAGATAAGTAGCACAGATGAATTGTGGGAAACAGATCAATTGTTTCCACTAAATGAAATACCTGGACCTATGAATTATGGTGAAAAATACCTATATATGGGATTTTTAGCACTACAATTAACCTTAGACAAAGCTTTTATTTTGTTAAGTGCCCACAATAAGAGTGGTCTGAATATAAATGACTATAATTTAGAAATTCAATCATATCCTTATGCAAGTTACTCAGAAGGTTCAACATCTAAAACTTCATTTGGAGAGTTTTTTCCGTTATTTACTGTTTTAAGTTTTTTGTTAATGTGTGCCAATACAATTAAAAGAGTCGTTGAAGAAAAAGACTCGGGCATAAAAGAATTAATGAAAATTATGGGTCTTAAACCATGGATGATATGGACAGGATGGATATTACACAATTTTTTTATATATGCGATATCAATCACAGTTATCACATATATTTGTTGTTTTGGCCAAACAAAGCTATTAAATTATACAAATCCATTACTCTTTTGGATTTTTTTAATGATGTATATGATTGCTGGAGTATTTTTTTGTTTTGCAATTAGTAGTTTGTTTAATCAGCCATTAATTGCTTTAATTGTTGGTAGTAGTGTATGGTGTTTCTCTTATATATTACCCAACAATTTAGCAATACATTCTTCAAGCATTCTAATTCAAACGCTATTCACATTACTTCCAAATTATGCAGTATCAACAGCTTATACAGCTATATTGTCACTTGAAACTCAAGGAAAAGGTCTTCAAATCTCCACTCTATTTAATACTGGAAAAGGCAGTAACAATTTTTCGGTTGCCTTAATTTTACTGATTTTTGTTGTTGATTGTCTCTTATATGGATTTTTTGCTTGGTACATTGACTCAGTCATGCCTGGAAAATTTGGTGTTGCAAAGCCATTTAATTTCTTGTGTATGAGTATATGGCCAAAAAATAAGACCGAAGTTATTGTAATGGCTCCCATCAGTAAAAGCAACAGTAGGCTCTTTGAAAAACCTCCAAACAATTATGAAGTTGGAATTAGTGTACAAAACTTACATAAACATTTTGGAAATTTCCATGCAGTTAATGGAGTAAATTTGGATCTATATAAAGGTGAAATTACTGTTCTTTTGGGTCACAATGGTGCTGGAAAAACAACCACAATGTCAATAATAACAGGTAGTTTGATTTTATATTTTATAATAATTATTATTATACAGCTACACTAATTTAATTTATTTATGAAAGGGTTATTTTCCCCAACATACGGTACTGTAATTGTTAATGGGAATGATATATTTAGTAACATTGATGATTTTAGACGAGATCTTGGCTTATGCCCTCAACATAATTTACTTTTCTCTTATTTAACTACTCTGGATCATTTAATATTTTTTGGAATGGTATGTTTTAAATGTTAAATTTATAATATCTTAAGAAAATTATAACCCTTCTGTAATTTAATTTAGCTGAAAGGTTTGTTATTGAAAAACGCAAAATTAAAGGGTTTACAATTGCTTCGACTTTTAAATATATTGCACAAGAAAGATGTTCTAGTGAGTAATCTTTCTGGAGGAATGAAACGAAAGGTATCTCTTGCAATTGCTTTAGTTGGAAATCCTAGCGTAAGATATTAATGTTAATACCATGTAATATTTTAAATTCATAATTTATTAGAAATAACTATCATTATTTGATTTTCAGATACTAATATTAGACGAACCAACATCTGGAATGGATCCTGAATCCCGAAGAGAAATGTGGGATTTGCTTATAGTATGATAATTGGTTTATCTTTAATTCTTTAAATTGTATTTATTAGATTTAAGTGTGTATAATATGTTTAATTTATCTTAATTTGCAGCAGAAAATGTAACTGTGAGAGGGTGTAACTGTAGTAAATTTGTAGGATAAGACATTTTTTTATTAATGATTCACAAAAAAAAGTATTTACACAAAAAAATCATTAAAACATGAATTTATATGCTCGAACCCATGAAATATGCAAAAAATAAGATTTTGTATTTGAACTATAACAAAATGAGTCAAAACATATTTTGGATGAATTCATTTTATTTTACAGTGTAGCAAAAAAAAAAAAAACATGCAAATTCATTAAATTTACAGTACTAGCAATAACATATCAATTTGGTAAAAATTCAAAAAATTTGTGTTATTCTAAGTTCATATTAGGTCATTTGTTTAGAGCTTCAAGTCATCTGCCCCAAACATAATTATCTATTTTCATTTTATCTTTTTATTTGAATTGACTTTGTTCATGGTATAATTTGGTACTTATGCATATATTATTAACAATATTTTTAAGATTTCTGAACTTGGTCAAAACAATTTATTATATTAGTAAATAAATAATATTTTTATTTGAAATTTATTTTAATAATATCTCTCTCTGATACATATTGAACTCGATATAATACATTTAAAACTTTATTAGTCTTTTAGAGGACTAAGAACTATTTTGCTAACAACACATTTTATGGAAGAAGCTGATGTCCTTGGTGACAGGATTGCTATCATGGACCATGGACAAGTAAAATGTTATGGCTCTACATTATTTTTAAAAAAAGCTTATGGTAGGAATGAAATTAATCAATAGGAACATTACAAAATAATCATACATTTCATAAAAATGAACAGGAACTGGTTATAATTTGACAATTGTAAAAGAAGAACAATGTGATGAGTCTAAAATTATAGAAGCAATTAAAAACATTATACCAGAAGCAGAAGTTCAAAGCTCATCGACTGCTCAAGTTATCATTAATTTGCCTAATGAAACCACTGATAACTTTCCAGATCTATTTGAAACATTAGAAATTAATAGAGATACATTCTATATAAAAGGAATGGGCATATCTTGTACAACAATGGAAGAAGTTTTTATAAAGTAATCTTTTTATGAGGAAGCCATACAGACATGTGTTGTCTCTGTCTTAAAAACGTTCACCATACCAAATTGTATATTAACAATAATCCATTTTACTCTGTTTTATTTCAAATATTAGATTAAATTACCTATGACAAAATTTAAACATAAGATTATTATAATTATTCAGGGCTTCTTGGAAGATTTTATTGATAGTATTATGTGTACGTACCTAAGTTATTTTCATTTTGAAATGTACAAAAAATGCCTCTTAATAAAAGTATCAATAAAAGACTCCGAGATGCCTAGATAATAATTTTACCCTTAAAGTACATAACAGGTCAATTCACTCTAATTTTAGTATTTAGAAAATATATTATTGTGAACATAAAATTTAGCATGTTGTAAGTTTGTAAGATGGAGACAGCACGTGCAGGTGTAGTATCCTCTTAATTATAAGACCATTTGTAAATGTTACTTTTGTAAGGTTAATGTAATAATATTAATACTACCATAAATTCAATGAACAACATATACATGATTTAATAAACTATGTATTAAATTGTCACTCATTTAGTTATATTTATCATTTGACATTTCCTTCAATTAATTGGCATCATCCAATAGATAAAATATTTTTTCTTAAAACTAGCAAGAAGTTTAACTTAAACCCTGTCTATATCATTATTGGTCACTGCCTCCTGGACATTCAGCCTACATCCACATATTATATGTATTATATCGGTTTACTCGATTTTTAGTGAATATTTGAACATTTTTTTTCTAGTTTATATTTTTGAGAGCATTAATATTCAATCTTAAATATTTCATTTTTAATTGAGTTTTTGCTGATCTTAATAAAGCATCAATTGAAAATTAACTCAAAGATCATTGATAATTATTGGTACAAAACTTATATACGTATAAAATTTATTTAATTATCTATTAAATAAAAAGATTTTATACTGACCATACTTTAATATAGTTTGTGTGACGGGAATAAGAAATTATACTTTTTGACTTGTTACTTAGAAAAAAAAATGTTTATTTACTATAGATCTGAACAAATTATACCAGATAATGAAGATAATACATCATTAATAAACACACCAGTAGATACTGGTAGTTACCAGTTGGTTATAACCAAAGAAGTTGATTGTAATGTTTATGAAGTGACCAATCTTGTACAACAGTATGTGCCTGAATTTATTTTGATGGCTGACACAGAAGCACAAATTATATTTAGTCTACCAACTGGGAAAAAGAATCAATTTGGTGCCCTATTTTCTGCCATTGAATTTCAAAAACAAAATTTCAACTTAAAAAGTGTTAAAATCACTAATCCAACTACGGGCGACATTTATTTAAAGTAATTTTTTAATTTATAATCTCATGAAACTTTATACTAATTTATATTTTTTTAAATATTTAAACTTTAATAGAGGGTAGACAATAAAAATAACTTTTCATTGAATTAATGATTTGGTGATGTACGGTTTGAATTTCACCAAGCTTTTAATATTCTGTCATTTGCCCTATATTTCATTATTGTGTTTAACTGATGGTTGGTTGTTTTTGTGAAACAATTATGTGTTATTTAATATGTATTGCCTATTATATCTTACAGTTCAAATGTTATTGTTTAAAAAATGTTGGTAATTTTTCACTATAATTTGAAGTGTATTAATTTTAATTTACCTGAAATAAATAATTTAAATTATTGTGTAAATTCCTAATTTTATTATACTCATATAATATAATATAGCTTTGTGTACATTTATCGTGGGTCTTGTATATACGTACCACATGAGATTTTTTAACACATTTAAGTCTTCTAATTTTTAGTTCAGTTACAACTGGATATGATGGAGATGAACCTAAAGAACCATCTAATAATGATGTCACACAAAGTAAATATAATTTTAAATTCCGTATTTCTATGAAATTCTGAAACAAAATTAAATATACTGTAGGTAAACAAATTAAAGCTTCCCCTAAATGACATTCTTTATATGGCTTAAATTTAAAACAGTAAATAAATGTTGCATTATAAATGAATAAACTATTAATTTGAATATTTATATGATAATTATATTGTATTCATAGTTTAAAATAAAATATTGGGTGTATACTTTGATATTTACTACCATCTACTACACTTTAATACACAGACAATGCCTGTATGATACTCCTTCATGGCTTAGTTTTTGATTCTTATTTGAATATTTTTAAATTAGGGGTTTATCCAAACATGAAACTTTTATATTAGTCTTACATTTTAAGTATATTGTGTAATATTTGATATTATATTGCTAGGTTTGTCACTTAGTGAGTTTCAAAAATTTAAAAACAAACAATAGCTTGTTAATCAACTACAAGTAATATATTTACATTTAAGAACCTTGCTGGTATACACATAGGTTAGGCTTTTTGGTACTGAGTAATGTAATTTTTTTAATGTATTTTCTTCATTATCTATTAAGCCTTATAATTTAGAGATTTTTATAATGTTTAAAGCTATAAGGTAAATTTAAATGGGAAAAATAATAATTAATGAAATACAAAAATTGTATTTATGTTAAGCAATAAAATTCCAGTACAGCCCATGAAAATATACAAGAATGATAGTTGAAAACAACAAAACACTGTTATATTATTTTTTATTTATAATTTATATTTTTTATTTTATCGAAACATTTAAATTTGTCCACAACAACATCACCTTAAAAAGCAATTTTATAAACTTTATAAATAAAAATACAATCTGAAATAATAATTCTTTAATATTTTATTACATTATTATAACGTTTTAGTTATTAATTAATGCTGACCATTGATTAATCATTTTTTAGTTTTTATGCCACAATATGCAAGTGGAGTAAATTTAATGAAAAATCAGTTCAAAGTATTGTTGGAAAAAAAAGCAATTTATACGTATAGGAGATGGATTCCATCATTATTTTTTGTAAGTTATAATTGTATTCTCTATTGGTACAGGTTTGTCATTTACTCGCTACCACCATTCAAAAGGCAACCATTTGATATTTTTTATCACAGTTTTAAATTGAAAGTAAAAATCAGTATAGTGGCTCAGTGTAATATAGGTAGTAGGTTTTGAGATTACGTTGCCATTGAATAGATCACTGTAGTGAATATGTTAAATTTGAATTAAATTTTAAGTCATTGTAAACAATGAAAATGATTGTCACACTATGTTTTTAAGGATATTTTTTTTTATACATTATTGTTGTTTAATTAATATTATAGTTTATAGTAGGCACTCATTTTTCTAAAATCAAATCAAATTAAATATAATAATTATGGCTGTAATTAACTTATAAGACTATTCTGACATACCATAGAACAATATGAATATGTCCATGGTATAAATAGCTTACAATTAATCTAAATATTTTGATAATATTCTTGTGTAGAGTAAATAACATTATACTAAATAATTCCAAGTCCCTACAATAATATTTTTTGAATAAAAATAATAAAACGGCTAAAAATTTTAGGTACTTACTACTTATTTACCTATTTTTAATTTAAATATTTCATATGGTAAAAATGTGAATTCAAAAAGTCTTTGTAAAAAATGTTATTTCTATGTATTTTAATATTTTTATGTTATTGAGAAATTGCATAAAATAAATATTGCGAAAATATCTTAAGAGAGATATTGAACTACATTTTTAATTTGTATGTCCTAATATAAAAATTGTATCAACATATTAATATAAATAAACTATAAAGATCTCAATAAAATGGTTATACCTTGTCCATAAAATGCCAATTTATATATTTTCAAAGAAGTTCTCACAAATTAAAAGTTCTAATACTTACATATGGGGGTTTTTTTTTAATTGCAATAAAAATGTAATAACAAATTTTCTTTTATCAAACACTATTACAATATATTATTCCCGTTTTCTTCTAATTATAATGAAAGTAAGTATAGACAATTTTTATTTTTAACTTTCTAAAATACCAACTACATCCAACTTTTTAACTTAAGCTACCTTGAAGATGTAGTTAAATACATTTTTTGTAGAATGAAAATGACTGAAAAAAATATAATTAAGATACACATTCATTATTGTCAACAATTAATTGATGCACAGTAAATAACTAATATTTCATAATAATATTATACCTATTATAAGTACACAAACAAATGTCCATTAAGTTCCTTACTTACAATATCGGGTGTTTGTTGTGTTCTAAATATTATAGTATGGTGTGCTAGCAGGGTGACAAATAAATGGCATTTAATAACTAATTTTATTCTCATTATTTCAAGGGTATTGGACCGATTCTGTTGGGCTTGTTAGCTATGATATCAACTAATGGTTTAATCTATACATCAGTTGCATCGAAAGGTTTAAAAATGGCATTAAGTACCTACAAGGATAGCAGTGTATATTACCGTGCTGAAGATAACTCCCCTGAAAATTTGGAACCAACATTTGTAGAAATTTCTAAAATAAATAAAGCTACTGTCAATGAAATATCATCAGAAAAGAATATAATTAATGGTAAGATTAATATAACCATTACTTATATACTAGGTAAATGTATCTCAATTTATAATAAAATAAATTAAGTAGAACTTAGTAACTATATAAGTGGAATTTTTTTCTTAAACAATTTTCATCACCCATCATATTGTATTTATAAAATAAGACATTTACAATAAAATGGCAGCATGAGTTATAGTTATAGTTAAAATTAATATTTTATGATAGTTTTTTTCAGAGCTGACTTGTAGGTTTTTAAACATTTGAAATGTGATATTAATAAGTGTTCTAAAAAAAATACTGGATAGGTATTTAGAAACTACTAGGTACCTAATCAAAAATAGTTGTAGTAGCATCAAAATATTAACAACTCAAAAAATTAACTGGTATCTCTAATAACTTTGTTAAACAATTTTTTACATACTAAATCTGATCTATATTATTAATATATGTTATATATTTATATTTACTTTATATATAAAGAGTCTCTACGAAAAAAAAAACTCTGTGACCTTATACTAGTATACAAGTAGCCAGTAGGTAGTTTTCTTATGACAAATCAATGTTATGATTGTTATCAATATAATATATACATCATGAAGACAAGATGGACTAATAAATCTACTCTGCATGGTATATATTATACAATCATGAATAATAAGTTAAAATGGTTCTACTGTCTTACTACCTATGACCTATGTATATGATATTACAGATTTAACTTTAAAGCTGGGCTTACATTTTAATATTGGGAAAACAGATATATAAAATGTGCACTGGTGGAAACAATTTCAAATTATAGATTTGGGTTATTAAGATATCATTTTATATTAATTATTTTATTTTTTCTAATAGATTAATTTTGTTATTGAAACTTTATACGTTGGTATAGCTAACTGTATACCCCGGTTTCTACTGATATTATCAAACACATTAAAATACACTTCACTTAAGGCTAAAAGTACATGAAATGTTGGTGGTGGTGGGGGGGGGGGTGAATACATACAATAATAATAATAATAGAAACGTACCCACCACCTAGTGGGGAAACCGCCTAACCATCAGTATGTCAGCGCTTCTAGTGTTAATCTGTCTCCCCAATAGGTCTCTACATTTTTGTATGTTGTATGAAGCGTCAAGTACATTGGGCATATAAATAAAAATATGTCTAGGCATCTTTAATTACTGTTTTGACATCATAATGTAAATTGAATATATAATAAAAATATTATAATTTTTTTAGGTCCACCTATATTATCACAATTTAAATTTTATTTAAACTATGATTATTAGATATTGTTTCAAATAATTTAATAATATATTAGGTACCTATGCAAGGTCTCAATTGATTTGTCCACTATCATAATATGCTGATTTTTTGTTCTATTTAAGGTTTAAATCTATAGAATAAATATTAAAATTATATTACTTAAATATTAATGTATTGAAATGAATATTAATAATGAATATTAATATTATATAACTAGTCACATTTTAAATTGTGAATACAAAACTGTGCAGTATAAAAATAAGAAGTTAAATAAAATAAAAGTTAAACAAAAGTAAAAAAAGGTGTAAAAAAAATTAAAATAAAAAGTAAACAGAATATATTTAATAGAACATTTTGAATGCAATAAACAATCTTCTTTCTTTTGTAATAGCTAAATATATTTTACATCAACAAAAGTTATACCACTTATTTGGTAAAAAAACAATTAGCTTATAAGTTATAATATATTGTAACTCGGAATCTGTAATGTTTTATAATTGTCAATAAAACTTAAAAGACACACAAATCAGCCAACAAATTTGAATTATGTATTCATAATTTTATGTCAAATTAAAAATACATTTAATAGTGAAATATTGTTTTATAGAACTATTAAAAATGTGCAAAGAAGACGTATTAAATTACAGAACAAATATTATGATTGCTGGTGACTTTAACAGAACAAAATCAACTCTATTATACAATAATATCGCTATTCATACTCCAGCAATTGCAATAAATCTCTATTCTAATGCTCTATTAAAAAAGCTGTCCGGAAATTATGAATCATATATTTCAACTGTTAATGAACCAATTAAAATGGATAGTACTGTATGGTATTTATCATAATTAAATATACAATGAAGATATAATATTTTTTTTTTTAGAATGAATGTAATGAATCATTAGCTATTACATTAGTGTTTCTTTGGATCACTACTTTCACGCCTGGTTTACTGTATTTAGTAGGATATTTTATAGCATTACCATTAAATGAAAGAGTAAGTGGAATCAAACACTTACAAATGATGACTAAACTTTCGCCAATCATGTATTGGGGTACTTGTTTTATTTGGGACTATTTTTGTTACATAATTGTGGTTTTATTAACATTGACCGTTATGTATTTATCGGACGAAAACAACATATTTACTGGTTTAAATGAAGTTGGTAAGTAAATCTACTATACTATACATTTTCAATCAAGGTTAATAAATGTGTGAATTAAATATGATTTTTATAGGTGCTCTATTCACATTAATACTTATTTATGGATGGAGTGCAATATTCTATGCATATGTATACAGCTATTTAAAAAAGACACTAATCAGCTCCATGTTATTGTACATTGCATTTAATTTTATATTGGGTAATTGTTATATATATTTTTATGAGTAATAGTCATTAGCCATTACATTATTAATAATGTTGAGATTAATCTATTTACAGGATTGTTTACATGTATTTTCTTAATCATATTGAAAGACTTCATAAGAGATAAAAATAAAATTGATTTCTTTAACACTTTAAATATAATAAGGTTAATAATTTTGATTATTCCACATTTTTCATATTCATTGTGTATATCAGGATTTCTACACATAACATGGGAAAATCATATGTGTACAGTATGTAAATCATCTAAAATAATTGAAAAGTGTGGAGGTTAGTTTTTATTTGTATTTTTTTGGTTTATGTCAACTGTCATTAGTTTTTATACTATACTTTAACATTTTAGCTATTGGTTCCGAACGTAAAAGTTATTTTGTTTTCAAATCTGATGAAGATCCTAATGGAATACTACAAGAAACTTTATTTTTATTATTTAGTAGCATAATCTACATATCCATTATATTATTGTTTGATTACAAAATATTTGATTGGTTATATCAGTTTGTTTTTAACAAAATCTATGGCACTGGTGTTAGTTATAGAGATATTAACGAAGATCCAGATGTTGAAAGAGAAAGAGACAAAGTAGTTACAGCTAAAACTCATTCAAGTAATGAAACATTTTTGTAAACGAATCACTAGTAAATTTGACTAAAATGTATGTTTACATTCTAGATAGTGATTTATTACCATTATTGGTGGTCGATGACTTAGTTAAAAAGTTTAGTTTTAAATTCACTGGTGTTAGGGGTATAAGTTTTGTCGTTTACCCTGGAGAATGTTTTGGATTACTCGGTGTGAACGGTGCAGGTAAAACAACTACATTCCGAATTTTAACTGGTGATACATTTCCTTCAAAAGGTGACGCTTCTATTCTTATTGATACTGATAAGTTGTACGAACTCAGCTCTGATATGAATCAGGTTAATAAAAAAAAAAATAGAAAACAATAGTAGGAGTAAAAATGTTTATATGAATTAATTAATAATGCTGTATAGTATGTTTCTTTGATTGGTTATTGTCCTCAATTCGATGCGATAAATGATGAACTTACTGGAAAAGAAACTTTAAAACTAATGGCAATTTTGAGAGGAATATCGCCGACAGACACCAAAGAGCATGTTGATAAATGGATTAGACTTTTAGGTATGTAAATTTATTAGGAAAGAACCTTTTAGGAAACAGCTATTACAGCCAAATCATTAAATTGTTTTTTTTTTTTTGAAAATTTGAAAATTTGAATAGGTAATAATGTTCTTGTCAGAATTTGTATTATAATTATAATTGTTATAGGACTTGAAGAACATAAAGATCGACTCTGTGGGACATATAGTGGTGGAAATAAGAGAAAATTAAACACTGCAATCGCATTAATTGGAGATCCTCCTGTTGTGTTTTTGGATGAACCCACTAGTGGAGTAGATCCCGTGGCAAGACGTAATTTATGGCAATTATTAGCTGCTAGTCGAAGAGGTGGACAAGCCGTTGTACTTACATCGCATAGGTAAAAACATTGTGTAAACAATATCCATACTGAGATATAATTCTTTGATTTACATAATTAGTATGGACGAATGTGAAGCA
Organism: Myzus persicae; assembly: GCF_001856785.1. Lineage (NCBI taxonomy): Eukaryota > Metazoa > Arthropoda > Insecta > Hemiptera > Aphididae > Myzus > Myzus persicae. The sequence goes on along the minus strand of NW_019100587.1, from coordinate 20,178 downwards.
CTTTGCAACCGTTTGACAATAATGGTGGATGGTGTATTGAAATGTATTGGTAATATACAATATTTGAAAAATCGTTATGGACAAGGATTTACAATAATGGTAAAACTACGTAATACTGACAATTTCAATGTTACTGAACTAAAATCTGATATAGAAAGTCAGTTTACTTCAGACATTAGCTTAAAAGATGAACATAAGGTGAGATTGAGCTATTATGGTTTTATTTTATTTAAGTAGGTACTTAAGGTTAACTAATTACCAAATCAGCGGTCCAAACTATGCATTACACTACTTTAATTACAGTACCTTATGAGAAAACGGCCTATGCGAAAAATTAATATTATTTACAATTTATTGCAATCAAATTTTGTAAGGACTTAGACTCATTACTAATTATATTGTTCACACTGTATTAATAATGTTTATATATTATAAAAATGAAATAGGTACATATAAACTGAAAAAAGCAAAAATTTCATAAAAAACTGATTCAATTGTCAATAACGCCAATGTAAAACACCTTTGTTGGTCCATAGTTTACCTTAAATATATTTTGTAATTATTAATATTATTTTCCGACTATAATTTATGAAACAAATGTACATTGTTGAACTATAATAATTGCTCTTAATAGGGCATAATTATATTTAAAATATAATATGAATATATTTATTTTTTGATACAATTAATACACAATAATATGTCATTAAAAATTGACCTCCCCAAAAATGGACCAAACTATTTGTCACCAAAAGTAACAAGGTATACTTGCCCCTTCTCTAAATACGTGTCAGAGTGTACATGTATAAATGTATTGATATTAAAATGTTATTTATGTTGCAGGGTTTATTGCATTATCATATAACTAATCCAAATATACTATTGTCCGAGATATTTGGTAAGATGAAAGCAATTAAAGAAAATTATACTGTAATTGAAGACTTTACTGTTAGTGACACAACCCTTGAACAAGTATTCATTGCATTTGCAAAGAAACGGGCAGTTATAAGTACAACAGCATAAGACCTTGTTCATACTACTTTTGCATAATATATCACTATTCAATTTACTTGGAATACTTTTCTTATTGTTATTTTAGTATTACAAATACACAGAATTTTTCTACCTTCAAAATAAAACTGATTTATTAAATCTGGACATTTATAATTTATAAAAGCGAAAAAAAAATAATAATAAGTAATTTTAACCATTCTTATTAATTAATCAAAAATTAAATTCATAATGACCTACAGAATGCCATATATATTATAAAAAAAATGTAGGTATAAATATTAGTTAAGGTACAAAATCGATGATAATCAGTATTTGAATGTGATGTAAATTTTTCGATTGAATCTTTCCATTTTATGAATGGTTTGCTTACTAGAGATCCAATATTTGATTAGAACCTTTGTTAACATAATCTTTACTAAACAAAACATAGTATTTACAAAAGACGCCAGAATAAATATTGAATTTAAAACATTACTTTTAAAAATATTTTTATTGGAGGTCGAAGATTTATTTTGAAATAATTGATTTGAAACAGTTCCAATGTCAATAATACTAGTACTCACAATATTTGATGCATCAATTATTGATGTACTTTCATGATGATTTAAAAGCGCACTAGTAAATGGTTGTTTTTGGTTTAAAAAAATTGTCAAGGGCTCCTCTCTTCATTTGATTATTAAAAAACAAAAAAACGAAACAGAAACGAGCACAGAAATAAAACTTAATAAAATTTACCGTAGGTACGTTTTTGTGAAAGTAGATAAACATCGACAGACGACAGACGAGTGTGGTATAATATATTTTGTCTTAAATTGTATACGCGATACGATTAGTATAACAATAAAAGATAAAATTTACTATTTAGTCAGTTGATAAAGGATAATCATGATTGTTATATTACAAATCAATGTCTATCTTAAGAGGACGTGATACCTGCATGTGTTGTCTTTGTTTTACAAGTGCGTAACATAGCAAATTTTACGCTCAGCAGAACACGTGTAGCTCCTTTTGTTTAAATATTAGTGCGAATTGACCTTTTATAAAATCTAAAGGTAAGATTATTATCTAGTCAACCTCATAGGTTTTTTATTATATTTTAATTTTAACGCGAGTTATGAGTATTTTAAAATTGTAAATTTTTTATACATTTTAAAATACTTATAATTCAGATCACCAAATCTTTGGTGACAAACCGTTATGATAATGAGCGTCTTATTCTACAAGTACACTTACAACATTTGTTCAATCAACCACACATTCAAAGTGAAGCGGTTAGTTCTTTGAAGGCGTTGGTTGATACAACAAATAAACATCTTAGAGCCTTAATAGTATTAAAACAACCTATTGAGTCGTGGGATACAATTGTAATTTACTTTATATCATCCCGTTAACCAAATGAACTCAGAAAGGCATGAGAAATTGAATCATCTGCCTATGAGTATCCATCTTGGTCACAAATGTGTAAATTTATGGAAAAAAGAATACATGTGTTAGATTTATTACAACTACAATCATCTAGTACACCCAAATCTAAGCTTACCAACAAATTCAACAGTCGAGCATCAACTCATACTGTGACTGCAGCACAAGGTAATAAGCAGCCATGCAATATTTGTTCGCAGCATCATATTATTTATCAGTGTAATTTATTTATGAAGTCAACAGCAAGTGAGCGACATGCATTGGCTAAGAAGGCCAAATTGTGTATAAATTGTCTACGGGCCTCACATTCTTCCAGTCAATGCTCATCTGACAAAACATGTGAAGAATGTGGTGGTAAACACCATACACTTCTACACTTTGGTGACTCTAAGGACGATAAAAATACTTCTGAAGTGCTCACGTTGACTATCAATACACAACCATCAACATCTAGTGGGATAGACGCTGTGGCAGTCAATCATGATGCGTTAAGAGAAAAGTCAACTGACATATTATCAACAGCAGTAGTGCGCGTACATGGACCAAGTGGACGGTTAGAACTATGCCGTGCATTAATAGGCACTGCTTCAGAATCACATTTTATTACTAAAGCCTTAGCAAGTCGGTTAGGTTTAAAAACATTGCATCATCCAATGATAATTGATGGTGTATCAAATGCTTCTACAACCACATCTCAAGTTTCAACGTTCAATATTTCTCCTAGAACGAATGGTAGACAAATAAAGTTAACTGCCTTAGTGTCTCCTAAGATAACTGTTGATCTACCCACTGTAGCCGTGGATATTTCACAGTGGACTCATTTGGAACAGGTTGAGTTAGCGGATCCAACATTCCATGTGCCTAACAAAATCGACTTACTCATAAGTGCTGAATACAGTTTGGATATAATGTTAGATTGTAAAATACAAGGACCCAAAGATACGCCGTCGTTACACAATTCTATCTTTGGCTTGATAGTATGTGGAAAATTAACTAAACCTCACAATGATCTATCCATGTTTAAGTCAGTCACGTGTTGTACCACTACAGTTGAATCACTTGTGAACCGATTTTGGGAACTGGAAGAGGTACCACGCCTTACATGTATACCCAAAGAAGACCGACAGTGTGAAAAGCTCTTCGTTGAGACATTTACTCGAGACAGCTCTGGTTGTTATACTGTAAGACTTCCTTTTGTTAAAAAATCCCCGCTAGTGAATAATTCTTACCAGCTCGCTGTTCAACGCTTGAAGAAAGTCGAGAGAAGTCTGCAGACCAAACCTGCCTTACATCAGCTCCAAAAAGACTTCATGAGTGATTATGAAACAACCAACCACATGACAATAGTTGATTCCACTAGCCCACGTCCGATCATATTCATTCCACATCATCAAGTCTTAAACCCATCAAGTACCACTACTAAGCTTCGTGTTGAGTTCGATGGATCGTGCACTATGGACACAGGAAACTCATTGAACGAACTACTTCACAACGGACAAAAATTACAAAAAAAGGTAATTGACATATTAATCCGTTTCCGTCTACCTCGTTATGTTATTACCGCAGATATTCGACAGATGTTCCGACAAATCTTAGTACACCCCATCGATCGTGTCTACCAAGGTATTGCCTGGCGTCTAAATGAATCTAGTCCAATAAGAAGTTATACCTTAAATACGGTGACTTATGGGCTTATCACATCAGTACATCACCATATCATGTTTTACGAGTCCTGAAGCAATTGGCCTACGACGAGCAAGGGACTCATCCTGAAGCATCTGCGGTGCTACAGCGAGATTTCTATGTAGATGAAGTAATGACCGGACGAGATGATATTACTGCCACAATCAAGCTACACCAGGAGCTGCTGCACTTGCTCGCCCGAGGTGGGAATTACGTAAGTGGGCCACCAACTGCGAAACAGTTTTAACGCACATTCCTACAGCACTAAGAGCCACTCAACTAACACTGATCGACCACATGGATCCGTCAATCAAACTATTGGGTATTTGTTGGAATGCTCAACGAGATACGTTCTCATTTCATGTTGAATTCCAAGGTTGGTGAAACATTTACTAAACGTCTATTACTTTCGGAAATTGCGAGGATTTTTGATCCGTATGGATGGTTAAGCCCACTTGTGATCGTGGCGAAGATCATTTTGCAACACCCGTGGAAGAACAAGTTGGATTGGGACGACCCGCTGCTAGACACAATGAGCAAATGGTGGTCGGATCATCGATCTTCCTACAGTGCTCTTCGCTCCTTTGAATTACCACGACATTGCAATGACGAACACACTCGGGTAACCACATATAGTCTGCGCGGTTACAGTGACAGTTCGGAACAAGCTTATGCTGTTGCTCTTTACCTAGTGTCGGTGTTTCCTGATGGCGAATCATCATCACATTTAGTTCTGTCTAAGACCAGAGTCGCACCTCTAAAGACCCAATCAATACCAAGGCCTGAGTTGTGTGGTGCTACGTTGTTAGCATCCTTGACCAAACACCTACTAGAGGCACTGTCTACAATCAAAATTGAATCAATCAACTTGTGGACGGATTCTACCATCAACAGTGGATTCAGAGTGATCCACACCGGTGGACCACCCTCGTATCCAATCGAGTGAGTCAAATTCAAACCTGGTGCCCATCAGCGGTGTGGCGGCATGTCCCGTCCCAAGACAATCAAGCGGACCTGGCCTCCAGGGACCTGTCAGGTGATCAACTCATTACGAATGCCTTGTGGTGGCATGGTCCACAATGGCTATTACCTCCCAATCCATGGCCACAGTCTACGTTTGAATGTGAGGATCACAATCAAACTCGTCAAGAGGAACGTAAACCACATGTAACCACACATGTGACCACACATGTGACCACAGAAGTTGACGCGTTTAACTCCAACTTTCTAGCTAAGTATTCGGATTTGACTCTTCACTTAACTGGATTACCAACTGTGTGTGAATGGCGATCAGCCAACTTAAAATGGATCCGGTTAGTACAAGAGGAATGCTTTCCACTCGACATTCATCAGCTACAACTGGGTCTCCCCGTCAAGTCATCCAGTACTTTGGTCAGTCTACACCCCTTCCTTGACGTAGCAGGGGTCTTACACGTTGGTGGTGGACTCACTCAATCTAGTTTACCTTATTACATGAGGCATCCAGTTCTCTTACCAAAGGCACATCTGTACACAACAATGGTCATACTCTCCATCCACCTTCTCCACCAGCATGCTGGTCTCAATGTCACTATGTCTCTGGTGCGGCAGAAGTATTGGGTTGTACACGGGCGCAGCATCATCAGAAAGGTTCTTCATGATTGATTTAAGTGTTACAGATTTCGACAAGTCAAAACCCACCAACTCATGGCTGACTTACCTGCCTGTAGAGTTGATTATGCACCAGTGTTCAGTCATTGTGGAGTTGATTTTGCCGGACCTTCCATTACTAAACCCTCAGTTGGACGTTCAAGAATTGTGTACAAAACATATTTATCTCTCTTTATCTGCCTGACCACCAAGGCTGTACACCTAGAAATAGTGATTGACTTATCAGCAGATACCTTCATCGCCACACTGAAACGTTTTGTTGCCAGGCGAGGCTATCCAACTAAAATGAATAGTGATAATGGTACAAATTTTACTAGTACACATTATAAACTACATGGGGTGTATAAACTGTTGTGCTCTCAACAATTGAACTCAGCCCTGAACACTTTCTGTTTGCCCAGAGAGATAGACTGGCACTTTATCCCACCAGCCTCACCCCATTTTGGTGGTATTTGGGAAGCTAATATCAAATCTTGTAAACGCATACTCCAACGCATAACTCTTAATAGTGTCTTTGTATGTGAAGAATTATACACACTATTTTGTCAAGTCGAAGAGCAACTTAACTCTCGACCACTTTGCCCCGCCAGTATGGAAGCCACTGATTACTCAGCACTGACTCCCGGGCATTTCTTGTTAGGTAAAGCTCCTATTTCACTACCTGAAGTCAACATTCCTGAGCCAACACCTACCGATCGACTCACCAGGTGGAATAGAATACAGAAACTACAGCAGTCCTTTTGGAAACAATGGTCTCAAGATTATCTGGCTACACTACAACAACGTTCTAAATGGACAACTTCCCAGCCTAACCTTCAAGTCAACTATCTGTCCTCCTCGAGAAAGAAAATATGGCTCCCACTCAGTGGCCCCTAGCCAGAATCCTCCAGGTGCATCCCAATCCTGCAGACCACCTTTCTTTTGAACCATAAAAACCAGTTTGTTGATATGTGTTAGAAAACATTTGTTCAACTTTTTTACGATCAACATGGACATTTGCATAAAAAAATCAATTTCATCTTGTGATTTACCTTCAATCAACTTCAGGTACTCTTTATCATTGAATAGTACAGAACTATTTGTTTCTAAAATATAATTTAATAGGTCTTGTTCCGAAATGGTTAATGTTTTTTCATTTTGTATTTCTGGTATTTCATGTCGTCCAAACTTATGAATAGCAAATTTTGAATCAGGAAATCCTAATGAAATATACATATACTATATCATTTGAATAATAGAATCTAACTTATATGGAAGTACTGTATAAAGTATAACCACTATAGTCTATAATTTAGTTTTGGATTGGAAAATAATTAAGTACTCTAGAGTTGTATAAACAAATAAACTTTTTTAAAACTTTTTGTTATTGGAGCATATTAACTTAACTTAACTGAGTTAAAAAAAATCATTAACTTGCCCAGACTTGCAGTGAAATACTTTACAACACTAGAAAGACCTCTAAAAATTATTTTTACCTAATAAAAACTCTTGTACAATTTTGTCTTTTAAGTCATCAAGTATATTATCATCATCTGGTAGGGTTTGGCTGTACCTAGACTTCATAGGTTGAACATGACAGAACTCTTCTAATGAAACTGCTTTATACATGTTTTTCGAAGTAGAACTATTTTTCCCCCATTGTCGAGGAAGACCAGTACAGCTCCACAGCTCCAATTCATTTTCAGGGGTCCTATTTTAAAATTAAATACATAGGTATTAAAAAATAATAATATGAAAATAAATAATGAATCTTTTATGGGTTTCTAAAATCTAGTAGATAGGTACATACTTTTGCAGTTTTAACATTAAGCCCACAACATGTTTGCATTTCCCTGTTCCCGCTTTACATGAGCATTTCGCGGACAAAACATCTTTCGTATTTGAAACAATAACTTCAAGCTAGGACAGGTAGGTAGGTAACAAAAATAAAATTTAAAAATAGTAAATAGTAATTACTAACTTTGTAAGAATCATATAAATTATTAGATTTATGCTTTACCAAAATGTGATGGCATACATTTATAGTATACAAAAATTTTAAAATCACCAATGTACTGAATGATGTCAGTTATTTCTATTACTGATTCAAACATTTTAACAAAATAGACAGACTAAAAGCAGACTAAAACAACTTTATTATGACTATTGACTAATGAAAAATATAACATGTGTATCACTAATATCGACTAGTGCGCTACCTATATTTTCTTTCAATCTTGAATCTTGGTTCATGCTTAATACACTATCTGTCTCTGAATACAACTCACACTTATCAACACAAGGTCTCTATGCCGTGTTTTTCTTGGTCAACGCCAATTTTGCAGCCGCTTAGTCATTGAGTGCATAATAAAATTCATAATTTTAGTTTGGTTTAGTGTAGTGTATATTAGCGTGGTGCAAATTAAGAACAGGACGGTGTACGAACTATGAAATCTCAAACGTGAAAGGTATAATTACTAAATTAGTCAATCATTTTGTCTGCTGTAGTGGTCCAGCCCACAGATTGTGGTTTACAAGATGAATGATGACAAGGTGTAATAATTTCTAAGTCAATTTTAGATTATTATGAACATAGACTTTATTTGACATGTAAAACTGATAGAATATTTTTATAACACTGAAATTTATCAGAGAGTCGACTGGCGTGAAGGTGCTCGTACTGGCTTTGGTAAATCAAGTCTAAATATCGGGTGACTGGGTCCCTGTTTTATAGGCATAATCTCCACTCCTCTCCTAACGATAAGATAGCGCTGACCACGTTTACTATAGCACGTGTGCGTACGGTTTCCAGGAAACAGCCGCCTCCTATGCGGTTGCCGCTGTCAACATATTAGACATATTATCTGACGGCTATTTAATTAAAATAAAATAATATTTATTATATTTAATATATATGCCCATAGATATTTATGTTTTTAATTATCTTCATATATCTTTCACAACGCAATTTAGGTTGTTGAATTTTCAGAACTGCGCACCCAATTATTTTAGTTGTTATTTCTAAATCTTTCAAGGCGCTTTCTTGAGGTCAATCACATCCTAGTGTGAACCAACTCGTGCGTTCCCCTGGCTATCTTAAGCATATATGTATATGACGGGACATCAGTACATGCACTGCCATGAACCAACAGATTTTTGACACTAATGGCGATTCCACGCGATTTTACTATTCAGGCGGCCTGTACATTTATTGAAACACTTGAACCATCCGGCCTTGGGGGTACAGCAATATATTAGTCTGTTTAAGTACAACATGTTACTATTTTTTATTAAACTTACATCTCATTTTCGATTTGATTCCGAACAACTTCTTTGCTTGAACCAACTAGTCTCACTTGAGTTACTGGGCTCATAATGGACTTTTAGAAGTACAGTCTTAATCACTATCATCAACGATCTTTTAACTAAGTCTAGCCCTAGTCCTCGATGATATTAATTTCTACGTTGTACCATACCTACTCCAACGCTCATTTTCCCAACAAGTATTAAGCCTTGTAATTTCAATTTTGCAAGTGGACATATTTGTTGTCAGCGTTGTAAAGCCACATCAATTATATTATATTTGAAGTTTATAACGATAAAAATAATAATAATTTTTGCAAAAAAAGTACACAATACACTTATAAAATAGACAAATAAACAATATGCAACCCTCCCTGTAAGCATAGCTTGTATTGTGAGAGTAGAGTTCAGTTCATAAGATGTAATTTGTATTTAAAATATTGTAAAAGTCCAGATTTTACAAAAAAAATTTAAATTCCTTAACATTTTTGAAGTTAAATAAATTAATATTCAATTTCTTACATAAATTTGACCTTACTATTGATGTACATTGCGAACCAAAAGTTTTATTACTACTCGACACAATATATGCTATAATTGATATGATGAAGGTACTCATTAGTTTTTATATTATTGCTTAAGATATTAGTATTGAAATCACCACGTATAATTACACATTGTTTATTATTAAATTTTGATAATTATAAATTGAAATGAATTAAAAAGTTATTTACAATATCGTTAGGCGATCCATAAATTCCATATACTGTTACATGTTTAAATCTAATAATTAATGAAACTTCTAAAGCATTACAACTATTAAGGATGCGTTTATTTTAATTTAAAACAAGTATATCATCTATAATAAACATAGAAACGACATCACTTTTATTGAGCAAAGCTGCAGATTTAATATTGATATAACAATTTAATTTGAAGTTGAAATCAAATAATAACCATGTTTCACATACAATTATAACATAAAAACCACAGTTTTAAACATTTAAATACAACAAAAGTTCATCTAAATGTGCATTAATACTACTAATGTTTAAAGATAAAAATACATACCTATATACCTACTATTATAATTAATAGAAAATTGACGTAAATAATTTAATATCCTACTGTTAGCATTACAACTATTATAAAACTTACCTTGTATATCAAGAAGGGCATCAAGAGTCATAAAGTAGGTATATAGTATAAAAATGTTGGTCTAATACACTATAAAAGATTAAGATAAGAAACAATCATCAAATTTTCTATTGATATCCATATGTTGTGATTGCAGCGATGAAATGACTTTTTAATAAACTTATTTACATCTGATTTCCTCATAAATACTCTTTCCGAAGTAGACCATACATATCTGTATGAATATTCTTTAGCTTACAGTTTGGAAACCCAAAATAACTTTTGATAAGTTGTGGTTAACTCATAATTTATGAAAACTATGTATTTTATTAGCTTTTAATGAATTATAACTCTCAGAATGATTTAACATTTTTTTAAAGAATCTCATCTTTGATTATTTTATTTTTAAAACAAACAACTAGTTTACCATTATCATGTTTTGGATTCATTCGGAAGGCATTACTAATTTCATCAACCGGACAATTGGCATTTAAAATAGATGATACTTTTTATATAATATCAGAATGATTTTTATTTTTTGTCATAGGAACCCCAATTATCATAATATTATTACACACTAATTTTAGTTCAAGTACTTAAGCATTAAGCATACTTTAGGTTGCAATTTTGTTTTCATTTAATTCTTGTTGATAAGTTTATCAACTAATATTATTATTATTTTTGTATAATGAGGTTTAAGGCAGCAGTGATGAAGCGTTCAGGCTGTGGTTCTGTGAACCTCGATTCCAGTGATGTACAAACTGCATTCCACTTCAACATGAATCAACGGTCTCCAGAAATATCTCGATCCAAAGCTAGACTTGGAATACAACTATTAGGCAACAGTCTCAAACTTAGTCCTCAAACATTAAAAAATGCTCGCATCTATTACAATATGGCATTGAAAAAGAACTTAATGTCAGGAATAAAGTCTAACCTGACCCATGCAGCATCTGTTTCTATAGCTTGTCGTATAGAAGGCACTATGCACGTGCTATTAGATGTAGCTTATGCCAGTGGAGTTAATGCACTTGCTTTGGGAAAAATATACCTGAGAATGATACAAAAATTGACTTTGACAGAGCTTAGCCTTGATCCCAGTGTTTTCCTACCGCGTTGTATTGATTCTTTACATTTTGGAAATAAAGCCCAGATTGTGTATACAACAGCGATGCGATTATTGCAAAGAATGACAAAAGACTCAATTCATACAGGTAAATAATCAAGATTCCTATTGCTTATTATATTATTTTTGCTATACAACATCTATTCATTGTAATGATCATAGCCATAGTACCATAGTAACTTAACCAGTGGTGGTCCAACTTTTTTCATTATGATCTACTGAAAATATTTTTTTTCTTCAAGAATTGACTAATGTAAATTAATTTTTGTTTTTAAGTCTATCACTAATATTAATAATAAACATACTGCTTATATAAATAATATAATTCAAGTGAAAAATGATCTAAAAATAAGAGTTTCACATTAAATTTCAAAATAATTTCAAATTAAATTAATATAATACTGTTGGTGTGTAGAAGTGTGTCATTGCAATAAATCGTAGACCAATTAATAATAATCTGAGGGATGGTTACTAACTGCCATATGAAGTGGTAATTTTAAATGATCGTCAGAAATTATAGTTCAGTATCCAGCTTTTACAAGTTTCATGTGAGAAAATACCATTTCAGACAAACAGATTAATCTGAAATATGCATATTTCATGTAACTATATCTACTAAACATGTAATAATAAGTTGTAAAAAAGATTCAACTTTTAAATTGTAGAAGATTAACTGTTTGGCAGCCACTGTCTTATCGCAAGAAAATATTTAATTTAAGAACTCGGCACTTTCAAGACAGGCAGTTGGTTGTAGATGTGTATACTTTGTATATATTTACAATTTGTAACTATGTTATTTTGAAAAATATTCAATAAATTTAATTCAATATTAATTTATATCTAATCTTTTGTTTAATATTTTAGGTAGAAGACCGGTGTATGTGGTGCAGCTTTATTGATTTCATTGCATTTGCACAATTTTAACCATACTACTGATGACATTATTAAAGTTGTTAACTGTCGAAAGAATACTTTGAACAAATGTTTATTGGAGTTCAAAAATGAATTGTCTAGTATTTTGTCTGCAGAACAGTTTATAACTGTTGACTTGGAAGATATCCATGATCCTCCATCATACCAAGTAGCTCGTGCTAAAGACAAGGAGCAAATAGACAAGATTTTCGAAGCAAATAAAAATCAAAATGTGATTGACAAAATAAAATCCATAAATGATAAAGAAAAAAATTCTACAGTTTTAGGGGACAAATTGGTAGAAATTCCAGCAGCAGCAGCATTCCCTGAACTAGAGGACAGTTGCAAATCTGGCAATACAGGGTCTTTGTTAGAAAGTATGGGTTTATCTGAAAATAAACGGTCTTATGAAGAAGACAACGATCCATTGTCTGACATTGTAATAGATGAAGACAAATATATTCTGTCTAAGAAAAGCTATGAACTTAAAAAAAAATGTGGACAGAAATGTTTGGTGCTGATTACAAAATGATGCAATTGAGAAGGAGAGAAAAATCAAAGAGAAAGGAGAAGGTTATCAGAGCTAAAGAAAATAAAGTAAAAAATTCAGTACTAACATCTGCAAAGGCGGAACTGAAACTGTAGAATCAGTGTTGGAAAAGAAAAAACTATCATTAAAAGTCAATTATGATATGCTTAACAATTTTGACAGTTTTATTAATTCTGATTCTTCATCCACACCTGAACTGTAACTTATATTATTTTATAATAATATAAGTTATAAATTTTATTTTTTTATATTTAGTTATTATATAAATTAGGCATGTAAATATTAATTTTTTTCTACTTTACAAATTTTTATATTATTTAACGATTGCATACAAATTGCGTCTTTAAATACAAAAATATACATTGCAACATCCAAGTAGCATGTTGCGTACATTATTCTCAGTCGCTTAAAAACCCATGGACGTAACTCAGACAAAATATTAATCATGGATTTAGAAATAGTACAGTTAACAATGAAAATAATTAGATGAGGTAGTAGTATAATAAACTCTTATTTCTTATATATAACAAGCATTTATGAAGGAAGCTTTTTGTCTAACTACATTCAATTTGTAAGAAACTAAATTGTATTTTTATTAATTTTTAAGTAATTATTTTAAATCATTGAGATTATAACATTTGTGATTTTTTGTATACATTTGCTTTATTTAAAGGGTACATAAAGCCTAATCCAAAATTGTATTTTGTCTCTTTATTTAATCCTGGGGCTAAGTAAAATTATCCATATATACAAGCAAAACTATTTGGAAAATAAAAATAAAAATGTCTAAGAATGGAGCAAAATTGGCTTAAGACACTGTAGGAGATTCAGTTTGATTAAATTATAAACTATAATATATTAAATAGTTATAAAATTATAAATCATAAAGGAAGCATAGTGTCATCTTCATTTGAATACTTTAAACAGCTGTATTATACTATTTTTTCTTAATTTGTTTATACTAAATACATTACAAGTATATTAGAAAATAATATTATGCTATACTTCTCATAGTCTATAGAAATATTATTGTTTCATAACATCATAATTAATTAATTCTGTTAGCCCACTTAGAATATAATAACTAGGGCTCAGTACTTCTAGAAGTTTGCATGTTTTTAAATAATCATTAAAAACATAGCTAAGTAATATAGAAATTTGTTTCATAGCAATACAAGTTTATATTTAAAATTTATAGTTGCATATTTTGCATATTTGACCATATTTCATTTATAAGTGCATATTTGACCATTTTTCATTTTGTTAGTGCATATTTGATTATTTGGAGTAAGTTTTTTAGTTTTATGAAAAAAATATTATTTTAAATGGATTTCCTGTTTGCATTTTTCTTGCCTATCATTATAACTGTATTGTTACTTATCGGTATACCACACTCGTGATTCCCGATATGCGATATGCCGATAATGATACCAAAAAAACATTTTATAAACTATGACTAGTTGTAGATAGATGCCAGACGGTCCCGTGAATAGTAATAGTTGACAGTTGGTGTTGTGCATTCTTTGTATTTTGGTTTCGTGAAGTGTTTTTTCTTTCAAGTGAGCAAATAATAAAATAATTAAAAAATGCCTAGACTTAAACCAGTTAAGCCTTTTAATCGGCTTAACGATTTTGTAAAAGAATATTATTTTATTTTAATAACATATTTATTGATTCTTTAAGGCATAAATGCATGGATATTTTAAGGTTTTTAAGGGCATGAAGTCCCTGCCCTAATAATAACTAGTAAGCAGGGCTTATAAGTTGAAACATTTGCATGTTTTACTTGTCACACAGGAAAACATAATAACTGAGATACAAATTTTTTGTATAACAATAGTAATAAATATTGTTTTTGCATATTTTGGGTATAAAAGAATATTTGGAATATAGTACATTTTTACAGTTATTAACGCATATTTTTTTATAAATAAATATGTTTCAACAAAAAATATTTGACTTTTTTTTTCTTATATACTCTCCAATTTACAAACTTGCAGTATTTGTTACATTTTTTTTCTATTCTCGTCCAACCACAGGTTATATACAGGGTGATTCAAAATTTATGTTACAGCCATTTTAACATATAAATATTCAAATTAGTGATAAATGTATGGTACAAAAGTTTTTTGATTTAGAAACATCTATTATGATTTCCCAATTTTGTAATTGTTAACAACATTTTAGGGGGGTTTTGGGGGGTCAACTTTAGAAATTCAAATGGAAACCTATATTTTTTTTGCAATCATAATGTGGGGGAATTTTTTTAATGAA
>NW_019100587.1:0-3368 GCF_001856785.1 Myzus persicae | reverse complement strand
CCAGGCCTATAGTACCGCCGGACGCCTCAACAACTCCCGGCTCTATAACATTAAACGGCCCTTTTCAGGGCCAACACGACACCAACTTCGGCGCTTAATTAAGCTGTCCGACCCGGGTCAGGTTCGTCGTCGGGGTACCGCTTTATTTAAGTCTGTACCGACGACGGCCGGCTCCTCAGCCCAATATTGATTGTTGTATAATATACATATTATATTATTAAACCCATCTCATTGTAAAGTAGGGTCCGGCTGTTGCCCGACCACCACCCAAGCACCACCGATTGCGCCGACTCACTTAAATAAGTCCGGTCGGCGCAAATCGACGCTTTACTGATCCACAATATTGTCGATATAATATATATATTTTCTATAGCAATAGATATATTTGATTACCGCTATAGGCATCGTGCAGATAATAGTCAATCGACACTAGCGCGCATAGTAGACAAAAATATAAGTTTTGGAGGGCTATTATTTGTTGTTGTTTAGTACCTACAATGCTATTTTTATTACTATTTTTTGTATTTGGATGCAATTATTTTTAATAAAATATCGAAATATAATAACTTTTAATTATGAACGGTGATATAATAATTTATTCGGGATTTAAAAATATTAATATTGGTGAATTTTCGGAAAACGTCAAATTCAAAGGGAAAAAATTGGTTGAAAGTAATCACGTTTTCAATGTTAAAGAAATCACTTCAGAAAACATTTGCTTAATTAGTAGTTATGTCATAAGACAAACGTCTGTTACACTAGATCCATATCTGGTTAAATTAGAGGTAAGTTAACTATTATAATACTTATAAATAATATTATAGCAATATTGCAATACAATGACAACATGTTATATTTTAAAACTATTCTCGTAATAGGTAAATGCTACTAACAGAAATGTTGTAAGTGCATCTTGTCAATGCCCTGCTGGTCTAGGAGAAAAGTGTAAACATATTTTTGCATTGACACACTATATTAATATTGAAGATGGTCATTCAAAAACAAGTCAACATTGTGAGTGGAGTGCACCCAAAATATCAAAAGCTGGAAAAGATTTGTATTGCAAAGGAAAAAGAATTGAAGAATTGTTTCCTCCAAAAAATCCTTCTGCCAGTTTTATTGTGACAAATAATATTCCTGACTTTCAAGTACCTTCTTTATTTAGTGTGATGTATAATGAAGAAAAAAAAACTGAATGTGAAAGAACAGTTATAACTGTTGTTAATGAACTTTTAGAAAATGTATTTAAATCATTAGAATTTGAAAAATGTGCTTTCCTAGTTAATAGTATTTTAGATAATCAGAAAAAAGAAAATTTAACATTCAATTTTATTTTTGAAAACCAATTACAAATAACTTTTTATGAAAATAATATTAACATTACTAACATTCAATTTTCTTATATTTTTCAATCTACAATTCAACAATCAAATTCTACAATATGGTTTATTGAAAGATCATTAAGATTAACAGCTAGTAAAGCACATTTGATTAAAATAAGATTAAAAAATTTTGAAAAATTGGTAGATGATATAATAATACAAAAACCTATGTACGGAAGGGGTCTTACAAATGTTAAATATGGTACTAAAAATGAAAAAATAGCTTTACAAAAGTATATACATTTGTACAAACATGAAGTAATTGACTGTGGTTTGGTTATTCATACTTTAACTCCTTGGCTATGTGCAAGTCCTGACGGAATTGTACTGTCTAATAAAAAAGCATTTAAAGTATTAGAAATAAAATGCCCAATATCATGTCAAAATAATCCAATTGTTGATGAAACAGGAAACTTAAATTTAAGTTATTTAATTAGAGGCAGTAATAATATTATTGAATTAAAAAAGAGCCACATTTATTTTACTCAATGTCAAATATTAATGTATTGCTGTGGTCTTAACTTTTGTGATTTATTTATTTATTCTGAAAATTTTAATTCATTATTGATAGAAGTTAACAGGGATGATATTTTTTTAAAAAATACTATACAGAAATTAGGAGATTTTTATTTTAAATTCTATTTAAAAAAATGTATTTTGAATTTTGGTTTATAACTTTATTCTATGCGCATTAATTAAAAGTTATTATTATTTTATTTTACATTACCTTATGATTATTATTTCTTAGTTTTAAAAAAATATTATTTTATTGTAATTGTTAGTTGTTACCTACAAACTAAAGAAAGTTGTTATTGTTTTTCAAAATGTCATTCAACAAGGTATAGATTTTACTGTTCTTATTTATATTATTACATTATTTTTATAAAGTATGTTAATTAATCACTTAGATTATTATGATCTATTAAATATATAACATGGTGTTTACACATAGTAGTATTTATTTAAACATAATATTTTATGTATATAAAATAAAAATAAAATTATTATAACAAGAAAATACCACTTAAGTAAAAGTGTTTACAAAATATAAAGGATTAAAGTGGTGCTTTAATTGTAGGTGGTTGCAGATTTGTCATAACACAACATAAAAATATGATCTTATCAATACACTCTAATAACTCTGTAGGTATTTTTTGTAATATATTATAAATTTTTACTCTTTGAATTGATCTTTCAACATGAATCCTAACACTGGCAATTTGGTAGGTATTTATAATTTCATCTTGAGTTAGAGTACCATTGTGCATAAAAGGAGGCATGACTAATACAGAGTTGTTTTCGCCTACAGCAGTCTTTATTCCTGGAAAACCTTTATCAGCCATTATTTCATCACCAGGTTCTAATAAATTTAAAAATCCTGAATCATTAGTTATAAAACTATCACTGGATCTTCCCCCATAAGCTTTAGACAAAAATGTTATCATACCATTTGGAGCAATAACAATTAAAAATTTACAAGTGTAAGCTGATTTATAATTTGAATACATAAAAACGCGTTGATTAACATTGGGAGGCTGCTCAGTTTTTATCTCAGTACAATCAATTATTGCCCGACAATTAGGATAATGTAATTTAAATGCCATTGGTAAGGTAGAAATAATTGACTGCTTGCTTGGCCAAAATATAAATGATTTGGTATTCGACACTAATATTGATAACACAGATTTAAAAATTCTTGAGCATGTAGAACGATGTAATTTAAAAAATATTGATACTGCTGTAAATGTTATTCCTAATTTTATTTTAACCAAACATAATAATAGCCTATCTTCCCTGCTCTTTTTTGAATGGCACTGTTCTGGAATGTATGTAAGAAATAAATTAAAAATCTCTTGATTTATTCCAGCAATAGAAATTAAGTGTTTTTCATTTTCAACTGACTGGTAACCACAAAAATATTCTAAAGCTGAATCTACACAACCTACACTAGCATCTACCATTACAGGTTTAAAGTATAAAGTTTCA
>NW_019100586.1:31224-39144 GCF_001856785.1 Myzus persicae | reverse complement strand
GATTTCTTTAACTCAATTTTATTGTTATTTAGTTTATACACTCAATTGAATTTATGTGGTACCAACCATTAGCTAAAGGGCCTATTTGCATATTTATGTATCCTTTCACTGAGTAGGAAACTCTTCTTAAATATGCCGTTGTGTCATAGCGTACGCTTTGTTGAGCATCAGCCAAAATGCAGTTATTTGTGTCTCTGCTAGACACAATTAATCTTCGTACATTTAATGAAAGTTTGATTTATAAAAAACCATTTCAAAAATTTAAACTTATAAAGTTTGTATTGCTTTACTTGCTGGCCGTTGATTGTTTGTAAGGTTTCCCTCTGTACTCTATTTTCAATGGAACGTAATCGATCTGCAAAATATTATTAAAAATCAATCACCATTCTAGTTATTGCCAATTATATATTTTTATAAAAATAAATTACCGTAAAAGGACCAGGCTGGGGGATGTAGGCCTATGGTGGACTTAAGCATGCGGTGAAAACATTCTACATAATTATTGGTTAGGATGTTTACACTATAAACAGTAAACCCAGATGGACGTACTGTTGTTAATCAGTATTGTCGAACATAGTCCACTAACTGAACAATTTGGTTTAGTATGCCCATACGAGTTGCCAGCCTTGTGATTGCCAGAAAATCCCCAAGAATGTGGAAGTCTCCAGGATATTCTGGAATCCGTTGTGGTGGCAAGTGTGGTAAAGCTCTAATCTATATAAAAAAAAAATATCAATATTAATGTAAGATTTTCTCATATCACCAGATCTTAATCCATCAGTCATTGATTGTTATAACTTATTACCATTTTCACTATTGTGGCAACATGATGATTTTTGCTCAATAATGTCACCACCATGCCATGGGTCGGACAAAACGTAAAATTATCTGCAAACAAATTGTACATTTGAGAATATAATTTCATTGTTGTCCCAGGTAAATAACAAATACTGAAATGCCTTAAAAATATTAGTTAACTAAAAATCCTTTTTTTAGTTACCTTTATTTTTTTTTTTTTATTTCATTGCAAGTTTATTAGGTTACAAGGAATAGATTGGTATAATTTATGATTTGAAATATTTCTGATGGTACAAACAATTATGATGTACGCAATTAATGTTTTTAATGTTTTGTTGTATTGTTTAATTATAGTGAAATTTAAAAAATATGTACATTATATACATATGGGGGATATAATACGTTGAGAACATAAAAGAAGTGAAATGTGATGTATCATAGAGTATTTGGCATTTGATTAATTTATTTGACAATATTAAAACTGAGGTAATAGGAGAAACAAATATTAATTATTAACGTAAAAGACAATCTCTTCAAATTACAATAACGAGAAATGTAAATGCAAGTTTCCCATGTTATTATGTTCTATAAATATTAAATATTCCTTTCCTAATTTCTTGATACCATATTAATGAATTCTCCTACAAAAACACATTTTCATACCGACTTAGGACTATTGCAGTTATACAATATTTTAGGTTATAATGTATATACAACAAATTTCTTTTAAGTAAACAAATGACTTAAAAGGTGTTCATTTATTAATCATAATTTCTGATCTTATGAAAAGTGACCCTCTTACTACTTATATCGTCGAGTACCCCTAAACCATCGCCCACCGATCTTAAGCACAAGCTACCAAGCGTAAATATCGCAGGACAAAAGAAACGTGTTGGTGCCACCAACTTTGCGGTGCGGTGGGTCGACTGATTCATTCTTAAAGTGTGTCCTAACCCTTAATAGATAGTACAGTGCTAATATAAGCATTAATGTCACTGCAATTCAAAAGTGAAAAAAATATTAAAAATTTCGAATTTTTTTGCATCAACGCATAGATCGTCGTTCACACAAAAAGACAGTGCCGTATTTCCCAGTAAACACTTTAAGCTAGTGCTTAGGGCGGCAAATAATTTTTAACATTACATTTTTACAATATGTAACTATATAGAACTAATTATAAAATGTTTTTAGACTAAGGGGATTGTGGTAATATTTATATTTTATGTTTTCCAATTTCATAATCGTAGAGATGTACATTTTTAGTTTTTATCATTAAAATTTTAAGTCATAAAGGAAAAACTATAATTGTATGCTTTAATAACATTTTTTCGACTAGAAAAATATTTATATTAAAAGGCTGCAAATTATTTAGTGCTTAAAGCGGCACAACGGTTAAATCCGGCACTGCAAAAAGATAAACTCAATTTTGATGATCAAAATACAATCCTTCTACTTTAAATTATATTATTTTAGTGTTATTGTTACAACGAACACTGTGAATAATGTATTCTCTATTCTACAGTTTAAAAAATAATGCTCTTATAATAATACATTAACATACATGCCCATAAAGAATATCGCAATGGATTCACAATAATATTTCGTCCGAATTAAAGATCCGGTCACTGTTCTCTGCCAACTCGATGCATCAATAGTTTTTAATGAGCTGAAATATGCTGGCCTGACAAAAATCAATTTGGAAAGTCGTGATTTCACCGCAGGCATTGTAGTGCATATGACTTCAGCTGGTGATACACCCGTCATCGTGGATTTGAACTAAAACGAACCCGCCGTTGCACCTGGCCAAGATGTCATTATCAACGACATCTACATAAGGATAATATATATGTCATATAACTTATATATTATATTCACATGTCATGTCCCGTCTTCTGCTTCGACCAAGTGTGCGTCCAAGTGCTAGCCATGTCGCTATGTCGCGACAGCCGTTTTTTTATAGGATCACGAATTATTTTATTAATTACGCTGACGGTTTATGGCCGTTTTTGTTACATGTTCGCCTTAGCCGTAAGTTAACCTAACCTTTCAATGTACATTCGTATTTTGTTGTGGCACATTCCGCCTTGGGCGTCACTGTAGTGCTCCCGTCGAATTTATACATTTTATCAGCTTTTAGGTGGTTTGTCATGTTTGTTTGCATTCCGTATCGCTGTGTTCTTGCACGCCGTTCTCATACAATGACAAGTAATCCGCCCTTTTCCGTCCACGCATCATATATACCATGGTTTAGTGGTATACTACTATCGTGTTGCGTTTTCGTCCTTTGTCAAGAGTTGGTGACGGTGTAACAGGATAGTCATGGTATCGGCCCACTGAGTTCATTAAATTATATATTTCTATACTCATGTTTGTACTCATTTCTCATTATCATAAAAAGAAAAAGTTACCAATTAACACTCATAATTGGCCCATACTTTGAGTGACCCACCGAGATTTCCTCGGCAGCTTGCCGATTCGACCATTACCTGCATTGTTGAATGTCATACATTATATTCTTCTGATGTATCCCGGACGTTTTGTTTCATTCGAGGCTGTCAGCCTTATATCTGCCCTCGTATCACGATACATATTGTTACATACAACATATTACATTTAACTATTTAAATATTTGTTAGTGGTTACATAAACGATAAACAATTTATTATATACTACGAGGCATTCCTTGCTCGTGCGACGAACCGCGCGTTTTTGTTACCATATTTTTGATGGCCACACTACACGCTCTTTGCCGACCGCGATGGGATGACCGTATAATTATGTATATATATTTTTTTTTTAAACATTTATTAGAAGATATACCGTCTGTATGATAGTTACAATAAGCATATGAGCTGAAAAAAAAATAATACAGTTGACGATGAAATTGTGAGGGGAGTAGCTACCCATCAGTAACACTCGACGTGATATTTGTTTGGCTATTTTACATTATATGCATACACTTATGTTGGCATTTTTTATATATATATATATATATATATTAAACAGTGCTAGCTAATTAAATCATGACACTAGGGCCTCTTTAATCTTCTCGGTGGTTCGCCGGGAATGTTTGGGGAGTTGAGGGCGAGTATAAGCGGATTGGGATGGTTGGTAAGACGAGAGCGGTAGCGCTTATAGGAGGATGTGGGCATGTGGCCATGTCGGCTTCAGTTGGTAGTCTGAGATCTGAATGTAAAGTTTGGTTTGTAACGTAGAAGTTAGCGTTGGTAATTATTCGAAGTGATATTGATTTTTTTGCAGCTCTCCTCAATTGGATACCACAAGTCCAAATGGGCTTTAGGAATATATTTATAATATTCAAATAGTGATCCGTCCGACGTTAGATTATAATATAATATCACACATGCAGTATAGGAAGTGCAATCGTGCATTATTTACTCTTGATCCTATTCAGTGTATTACAACGTGTACTTGGGTAAAAGGGGATCCCTAAAACGGTCCCTCACCGGCATAGGCCTAACTTGGACTCTATTCACGTGGGGGCAAAAATAATTTTTGAGAATCTACACATGTCGCTGCGGATCCGATAACGCGGGCGTGAGCTGAAAATGGCTTCTACACGAGCCAAAACCGTTGAGAACTCTTCATGCGTGAAGATATGTGTCCCAATTACAAGCACCAAAAGACGTTTCGTCGACTGGACGGCTGCTTCCCACAGACCCCCGAAATGCGGGGCACTAGGCGGATTAAAGTGCCCCACACACAGGCGAGCAACCAGTGACAAAATACCTTTGTGAAGACGAGCGGCGGTTCGAGATTTAACGCACGACAAAAAGAATCTTGTTCGGGATGCCACGACAGACCCAACACCTTAGTGGCGTATCCGTCGTCATCCTCAAACGACATCGGGGCGCACACGTGATCGGCGGCCGGAACAGCTTGCAACACGGCAGGCATGTTCGATGCCCACTTTTTTAATTCGAGGCCTGACTTACTCAATAGTCAATACCGAAACCAGATCGGACTGGAGTTTCAACACGTCGGAAATTGTGTCAGCCCCGTCACAAATGTCGTCGACATACGTCTGATACTCAAGCGCGTTACGTACCGAATCTAAACCGTCGCAATCGGTAGACGCGATGACCTGCAAAACGCGTAAGGTGAGGTACGGGGCACAATTAACACCGTACGTTACAGTGCGCAACTCATATTCACGTAATTCATCGTGCGGCGACGCGCGCCACAACACGTGTTGAAATTTTCGATATTCCGGCAGAACTAAAATTTGACGATACATCTTGCAGATGTCCGTGGTAAACGTATATTTGTGAACGCGAAAGCGGGTTAGGACATCCACAGTATCCTGTTGTAATTTTGGGCCGGGCCATAAACACTCATTTAACAACGGTCCGCGAAGACACCGTGCGGACGCGTCGAATACCACACGAATTTTATTAGGATTGATTTCCGGGCGGTAAACGCTAAACAGCATGGTGGATTATGCATTGCCCCGGAGCGGTCACCACTGACATGTGTTCTAATGGAATCTAGGACAAAATATCCACGGACAAAATATCCAAATGTATCCGTAATTACGTAAATTAGTAGATTACACTTTACTTACTAATAAAATTAGCTCAAATATCTCAAATTACTAATTACTAATAGTAAAATAAATTACATTAATAGTAATAATATCACAATATATTTTGCACACGCGTTAGTCAAATAGTCAAATAATATGTCAACTGGGTACTACTGGACCACCATTGAAAAATAAAATATATGTTAAAACATCTTTGCGAAGAGTACAATGATGGAAGTAGGGACATTCCAAATTTTATAAATGCTATTGCTAATTTTACTAGATATTTAAAAAAAATGTTCTATTTTTAAAAACGTTTTTCTAAATTTTTAGAAAATAATGTATATAGTTATATTTTTTAACAAATTATTTACTATTTTATTTTATTGTGTGTTCATATTATTCATAAAAACAAATAATTTTACATTTTATTTTATATTATTTGACTAAGGTGTGTGCAGTATATTTTGTGATATTATTACTACTGACGTAATTTATATATTATATAATATATTTATATTTATATTTTTATAATGTGTAATTTACACGAATAGAGATGGATAGATTTGGGGATATTTTGACCGATTACCGTCATAATGCAATATATTTGGTCATAAAATTAACATATACATATTTTAATACTGGATCCGCGGACAGTTTACACTCGATGGTGTCAAAACGTCGTGTAGCTATCTCGCGAGACCTGACGAATGTTTCGGTCGGCGAGCGAAACGGTAACGGAACCGCGAAGCGGCCCGATGTCAAACGCGCATCTTCATCGCGAAATATCTGTTCGCAGCACCCTTCCTCGGTGAACGTAACCGGCGCGTTCTCGGACTCCTCGACATGCCAAAAGCACTCCATTATCCCCTCAATGGATGCGGTCATACAGACCGGCAACGATTGATAGCTACAATTTGCGCGATCGGGGACTGGGCCGATAAGGATCCACCCGAACACCGAACTGTCCGAACTAAAAGCCATGACAAAATAGATCTATTTTGTCATGCTAAAAGCGGTGGGTAATGTGCTGTCGTTCGACACCTTACGCTCGTCCATGATAGTACCCACGAACTACTACATAGGACTGGACACTGTATATAATAAGGTGGCTACAGAGTTGTACGGCGGTCGTACGTTCGCTACGTAACTGCACTCTAGTGTCTAGTAGCGATTTTTTTATACTGTGCTGTTGAAAATTCTTTTATGTGATAAGTCGTAGTGACTAGTGATAACAGAACAATGAATAACCATCACATATTCAAAAATTAAAATCAGTACTCAAACTTATTATATTTTATATTTTAATTAATAAAGTAGTAAATATTTATGTAATAAATGCACATTACTACCTACGTTGCTACCAATTTGTTCATAAAAGTTAAATACGAAATGTAGTAATTTAGTACATCACTAGATAGCATCACAGTCGCAAACGTACGTAACCGTACAACTTTGTGACCGGGGTCCCACCCTCCTCCTGCCATAAGAGTCCAGTCCTATGTAGTAGTTCGTGATAGTACCGTATACGTCCCCTCCCAACGGCTATAGTCCGCGTCACGAAAAGTGGCGGGTGCCCGCTGCGATCCAAGCGGACTATTTGCTTTAGTGGTTATCAAACAACAATATAATTTACCGCGCTTTTTCAAATACGCCTCTATATTAACCTTAAAATGAACTTACTATTTTACCTCCAAATTGTATTTAAGTGATAATACGTATCGTAAATTATAATCACAACACTACGTATCAACGTATTTTACCATTGATTATTTACTATAAAAAAAATATTCCAATACAATTTGAATGAAGGTTTCATCAGTTATCTTATTATATTTTTTATAAATTGATAATAAAAACAAAACAAACATAACACATACATTATGATAGCAGAATAAAAAAATAAATACACAAGTAAAAATATAATTATAAAATGTTATTGCGAATTTTATTCCGAATTTCCTTCTTCGTCACTGGACTCCCCCCAATCGCTGTCATCAGGTAACAAAGTCAATATGATTGGCTCCAACATACTGTCTCTCATAATTTCTTTTTCGTTGTCTTCATCTTGCAATGCCTCTGCATGTCTCACGCACTTCTCCCAATCATGTTGAGTTACCGAATCCAATGCTTCGTGAGTCAACTTTTCTATATCGACCATTTTGCATGTTTTATTTTTTGTCGCCACTTGATTTTTTACCTGGGCCCATATCAGCTCAATTGGATTGTATTGGCAATGGTACGGTGGAAGTCGAATAACTTCGTGGCCCATTTCCAATGCCAATACATCCAATTCATATTTTTTTTCAAATGGTATTAACGCTTTAACTTTCTGTCTAAGTTCAGCTAAATTTTCTAATGGTGAAAAATCGACATTTTTTTTGGTCAACCAAGCCTGCACATCTGCTTTTCGCGTATTACTTTTGGGAAAGTTATCGTTGAGGGTTGAATGATAAGATGCATTATCCATAACTATCACGGACGGTTCTTCAAGGCTGTTCAGCATTTGGGTGAACCAAGATTTGAATACTTCAGAATTCATTTGGCTGTGGTAATCCGTAGAATTGCCAGTATTA
>NW_019100586.1:25467-30193 GCF_001856785.1 Myzus persicae | reverse complement strand
AAGCTAACGATACGCACTCTGGTGGCATAATCCTCAACTCGCATATTTGGAATGTATAGATATAATTTTATATTGGTTATTTTACTTTTTACAATAAATTAATTAAGTTATCGAAACTTTATACGTTTTTATAGCTAACTGTATACGTTGGTAAGTATAATTTCTACTAATGTTATCAAATACATTTAAATACACTTCACTTAAGACAAAATGTATGCGAAATGTCGGGAAAATAAATACAATCTTTTGACTTGAATCCCGACTCGACGTAGGGGGGAACCCCCGTAACCATCAGTACGATAGGCGTCGACAGCGCTCCCAGTGTTAATTTGTTTTGCCAATAACAACATGTCGATCGGTGACGTCAAATGAAACGACGGATCCGGGAGCGCGAGATTGGAATATCCACTGCAAACGACTTTTGTGGTAAATCAGTAGTAATGGTCGGCAACACCCATGCCTGAACCGGTAGAGTTGGATCAGACTCGAACCGCGGCTGCACTATGCACTCAACATGCCCTTGAACTTCAGCGACTGTCGTCCCCGACAACCCGCTTATCGGAGCAGTCCAACGCGATAATTTTATCAATTATCGCGCTGACCTGTGATGCGCTATCTACTAACGCGCGCATTGTTTGCACATAGGGCAGAGCCGGTGCTACCTTGCACGTGCCCGAGCGCGGTACCTATAACAGCCGACGCCCGGTGGATTCACGACAGACGCACACACCGCCGTTTCGGCCGGTGGTGGTTCCTCTCCACCCTGCCGCTCATCTGGTGACAAGTGGAGAAGCATGTGACGCGAAGGTTACAATTAGGTTTCGACCTACAATTCTGGATCCAATGACCGACATTTAAACAATTAAAACATACACGATTCTCACGGGCCCATTTAGTGCGACCTTTCGCCATGTACATGCTTAATCTGATTAATCACGTCCAAACGCTTAATCTTAAGGCGCGCTACGCTCGGTGGCCTCAATCTCAGTTCCGCCAGCCATGACACTATATCTATCACGCGTCCCAGCAATCAACCCAAAACACTACTGAACCTCCCTCAAAGGCCAAAAACCACGCTCAGCTACCAAATGATGACGCCGATACCGATCCTGCAAATAATGCGATTGTCGGCAACGACATGCGTAAGGGGTTGGGGACAAGTAAGCGGAAGGGGTTACCCTTGAATACACTTAAATACTTAATAACCACTTTATTTGGTCGGAAACACGTATATTATATATTATATAATATATAATATAATATATGTATATAAATTGGGCGCCCAAATAATAAACTTCAAACTAAAAATCATACAAATAATGTTGGCATACAACAGTCTAAACAGCCCGACTGACTCCGTGGGGGACGAATAATATACAATCCAACCTGATGCGGCGACGACGTGGCCCACGATGCGGCGATGATATTGGACGACGACCAATGGAGTTTCTTCGCCGGAACAGCGACAGCGGACAAATCTTCCCAGCGCACGGGCACTTCTAAATGATACGCGATCACGCAAAATATCATTCACTCGTGATCACGCGAGGTTTTGGTTTTCGCACTATGGCGGCGGCAAGCGAACACATTCCGCTGGAAAAAAGACAAAAGCACAAGGACACGACGGCCAACGGCTAAGATCGCCGGCTAACGCACCGTCGGCGTCGGTCTGCGGAGGGGGACGTCGTCACTCGTCGCTCGCAAATTGTAACGTCCGACACGATAATATGTGCCTTTGGCGGCAACCCGTTCCGCGTTCGAACAAATATATGTATTTATCATTTATGAACAATTCGATATCGATTTTGGTTTTCGTCCTTAGTTTAAATAAAATAAATAAATAAAATATCTTTAGCTTAACTAAATATTTTTTACTCCTTGAAACCGTCTTTTTATCGTCGACGAAGATCGCTACGGTAAGTTATCGGTACCTACCAACATATTGTATTATAGCGAAATATTATACGAACATTAGATATGTCGTACACATGATTGAAATATACGTGTGTACTGTGTACGGACTACGGAGACAACATAATATGCGGATGCGACCTATTCTTAATTAAAAGCTATAAATATAATATAGAACATAAACATTGATATTGGCTGATAACTGATTCTGCTATAAATAAATGAAACGCCTATAGTCTATACGCCTATCACGGACTATTATACCGGACTTGAAACGTCTTGGGTGGCGGGTGACGAGGGACCGGTCCGCTTAGTGTCCGCGAGAGAGGTGTAGAAAGGGGAATAGTACGTGAGCTAATCTAGCGCACCTTGGTTTACCACAGGCATACTATTCTTTCAAACTTATTAATATTGTAAATTACGTTTTAGACTAAATACCTATATCTAATTAATAACTATAATTATTGTTCCTAACACATTTTTATTGTTTAAAGGAAATTTGATTTGAATCAACCCTACATTTGTAGGATCTATCAACTTATTGAAAACATAAAAACTGGCGACTTCATCATTTTTTATCGCGATTTGTTTTTCAATTACAAGTTGATCAATTAAGTACACTGGTTTGTAAAACACTACTGTTCGAACGCGGCTGAATTTCCCGCCGAACGAAAAAAATCCAAAGGCTTTGCAAGTCAAGCGGTCGGCGCGGAATGTTCGCGATGAGACGTTCCCCCCTCCACGGTGTCTCCAAGCCGGACGGTGTCCACGGCTCTCGTGCCGGGACACCATCCTTTTTGTCTTTTGCCAACGTTTGAACCAGGCGGATTACGCACCGCCGGTTCGTTGTTTTTTTTGCTCGCTGTCGAGCTGTGACCAACCTCGTGGTCATTCGACATCCATCGTTTTTTTCTTTTGTCAAATTGTCAAACCGCGACCGTCAAAAACTTCGGGATAGCCGAAGTTTGACGGTTTATTGTAGTTTGTGTCACAGCCGACCATAATTGTCGAAGAAGAAGAGCTGTCGCCTTTCCAGCAGGACCGGACCACCCGTGACTCACGCCGGAGTGTCGATCAGGTCATCGTATACCATATTTCTATTTAATTAGTATTGCATTTTTTTTATTTATTGTTATATTATGTGTACCTAATGTTATGTTGTTGTAAAAATATATATATTGCGCCATTGCGCCTTAATTTATTCTCAACTTGTACGGGATAAGATATTGTGAGTGTGCACCCCCTTTACGTCCACGACATATCGCGAGTCGTTGTCGCTAATCGCGAAATTTAAAAGTAGGAGCGGCGCGGCGTACAACTACAGTACTGTTGTTAGTATAACTTGTAATAACCAAGTGGCTTACTGGATCAATTACAAACATTTGTTTCTAGACAAAATGATTTTAATATTGCACATATTATTGCTATTAGAAAATACATTTTTTTTTTATAATTAATATTTACTTTTATATCTACTAAACAGATCTGTTTGCATGATGTACTGTTTGAAGCCAAATCAACAGAATCAAAATTCCTTTTAAGAATTTTGGGAGCCTTAAAATATAAATACATTAGTAATGTAATATAAAATATAAAATTAATATATTTTCAGTAATTACTTCTGCTGTAAAAAGTTCTCTATTAACGGAGTGAGTTGGTGGTTCATATTGAGTACTATCACTATGGGAAAGTATTTGGTTGAATAATGAGGGAATAGTCCCCTTCTTCAATGAGAACACTTTTTTCTGTCCGAATTCCTTTGAAGTAAATTAATTTTAATACCAAATTCCTTTAAATACCTATTTATTTTAACTCTTACTTCGATTACATCTGATGCTATTGGATATGTAATACTAATATCTTCGGGTAAAAAATGTTCTGAGCAAACATACTTTATATCTTTTACCTGGTTATTAATTGAACTACGGAATGCTGATTCCCAAGATGACTTATTCGCATTTGTGACACTGAAAAGTGTCACTTTAATATTGCGATTTTGGCTGTTACACCCAGACACTGAACATTTACGCATTTTTATGCCATAAACTTTATATTTGGTCTGATTTGCTATAAAACACTAATGATGGTCCTAACTAATAACACATAATAGTCCGTGAATAAATCAGTCTTATTATAGAGTTCGAAATTAATTAATTTATATGTATAATAATATATAATAGTTAGTTTGAAGTATAGATTGCGCTAGATTAGTTCATGTACGATTCCCCTTACTACACCTCCCTCGCGGACACTAAGCGGCCCGATGGTAAACGTCTCGTTTCCAGTCCAGTATAATAGTCCGTGCTTAAAAACGATCTTATCATAACATGTCGTCAGGCAATCATACCACGGACACTGAGGTAGATAAGAATATACCAAGTTAAATCTACCACGAACTTCGTTAAAAACACTAAAACGTGTGCATTACGTATTTTGTAGTTAAAAATTCAATTCAAAGTATTAAATTTTTGTAGCTAAGGCTTGACAATTTAATTTAATGTTAGGAACCAAGTATCTAAAAAAAAGTATATAAACACAAATTTTTTATAGACTTTTTTAAGATCAAATTTTGACAAAAATAGATATTCAAACAAAAATTTACAATTTATTTTATTTTGTAGTAATTCAAAAACATTATTTGTTGGCAAACTTTAATGTACCTACTTATATGTTATTATATTTTACATCACGTTGGCATCAGTAAAACATTTAGTTTCATTTAAAGGCCTATATGTATTGAACAAACCTACTCAGCTCTCAGTTCTCACACATACCGGTATAGACTCGAAAGTTAATGATAGTAATAATAATAATT
>NW_019100586.1:21909-24203 GCF_001856785.1 Myzus persicae | reverse complement strand
ATCGCGCGTGAAAAGTGACGACCGTACGCACATAACAACAACGCACCCAACAGCGTGGCGAAAAAACGTAATAAAAAGGACGCACACGGTTAAACAGGAAAAGGCACAACGTAGCGTGCTATATATGCGAATGCGACAGACATCAGCCAGCATTACGGAACCGGCATAACGGTCTTGTTACCAACGGCGATACGCACCAAGAGGCAAGAGCGCGCTCCGATGCTGGTGATCGCAACGCATGCGCGGCAGGAATCGTCATTTGATAGGCATGGCGCGCTCTGGTATTGTCTGGTCCGAACAATGTCGTCAGTCAAAATCGACGGTCTCCCACTCCTCAGACCGTCATGTACATTCGTAGGGCCGTTTTTAAACTCCCTACACCACTTGTATACACTGTTACGATTCATATGGCCTTCACCATAAACGGTTCGTACCTCATTAAAAATCTCATGTGGAGATTTTTCCTTCGCAACAAGGTAACGGATAACGGCGCGGATTTCGCACTTGGCGGCAGACTCGATCGACATGTTTAACAAGAAAAATTCGTGAGACTACAGTTTACAACGTACTGAACTCGTTCTGGTCTTGTTTTAAAGGTTAGGAGTAACGCTATACGGCAGTGTAGCCAACATAGTAAAAAAATATTCCCTATGGCCGTGAGAGCCTCAGTACACTTACTTTCTGGACACGCCTCGTATTACACTTGTCAGTAAAAAGCTCTACAATTCAATATTCATCCTTCTTATGAGTTGTTTATACGGCAAATAAAAAATATCATAAATATATGATCACGTTTTTATACCTAAGCTTATTTTTAAGATAACATTTTAACGAAGTATGATATTATTCAAACAAAAAACGATTTTGGTATGGCAGTAATATGAAAAAATATTATATTACTTTGAGACCTTTGAAGTTTTATATAACATAAACTCATATATTATCTGTCCATTTATTTATTTATTTAGATTAGTTTTAAGGTAATTATTACCACCTTTATCGTAAACCGTTCATACCGTTCTAATATACCTACTTCGGTATCGACTATACCAAGTTAATAATAGACAACATTTATTTATATTATATTGAATAATATACTTATACTATTATTATTATATTTTAATATTTGTGATTAGTTTGGAAAAATGAAAAATAAATTACGGTAGTCGATTTTTTTTTCAAAAAAATGTAAACGTTGTTGGTACAGGAGGTTAGATGCATTCCCGCGTGCATGAGCATGCCATCGGGCGGGTCCCCGGGCTGCGGATAGGGGAGCGCCCTGTAGATATACAGGTAGCCTTGAAAAAAGCCATACCTTCGGGATGGACGAATAAGCAGTCGCGGACAAGCTCACCACCGGGGAAACGATCGACCCCCGGTGTCCTAGTATATCCTACGAACTGACCAGAAGACAGACAGACGATGCGAAACTGGCGTCATCGGTGGAGGCTAATAAGCTGACCTTAAAATACAAATGAACGGCACAAACACAACAAATAAAGTTACTTCGCCAGGCGTGGAAAACCAGGCAGCGGCGGCTGAGGGCGGCACACCTCAGGAGTCGTCATCAATCAGCCAGACCCCAGGATCAGAGGTGGCCAGCCAGGCCTTTGATTCTGGTATGACGACTAGTACTGAGACAGTCGTGTCCCTAGTGGACACGTAACCTATCCGCGGTGGTAGAAATCTGCTTGTGAACGTCGGGAGCGACGTCACACCATGACAGAAGGAATCGTTTCAAGACCGTTACGCTTATTCGACAGCTGTATCACTTGACTCGGGACGACGATTCTGAAGAAGACGATGACAATGACGGCTGCCACCGGAACCGATCGCCAGAAGTGCGTCTTCCGCCCGCCAATGCCGTCCTGCAGTTCGATTCCGCGAGTGAAATAGTGGCACGAAGCACTCGGCGTTTTTATGGAAGTACGACTTTCATCGACGTCTTGAAGATTAGTAAGCTCGTCGAAGAACAGATCGACGGATCTGTCCTCCGTCTGTACAACTTCAGTCGGATAGATCTTAAGCAACTGTAACCCGCAGACGAACACGGGCCGCATCCATACCCGAAGACGACCAAAGCTGGCGATTGGACGTCAGCCGATCGTGGCTTTCAGACGAGGAGTTGGGACCGTGCGTAATCGATCAAAGTCCATCGGACGATGCGGCGAAGTGTCAATTGTACGACGAAAGATTAAATGAAAAGAAAATGGTCCCGTCAAACGACGACGAGGAAATGTGGGCATCCAGGGGCGCACCCAAAATTTTTTTTTGGGGAGGGGGCTAAATTCAAA
>NW_019100586.1:0-21365 GCF_001856785.1 Myzus persicae | reverse complement strand
GAGGAGTTAATCCAGCAATCTGTGGACGTGGAGAATGTCCAGCCACCGTCGGCCAAAGAGAAAATTTTGACATTGTTCGATGAACCCTTCTTGCCGTCCGACTTGGAACACATGTCGGTCGATGAGCATTCCGACGAGTTGCCTTTGAGGGACGTCAACCTATACAGTTTACAATCGTGTTCGGCGTCTGTCTCTTCACACGCGTTTTTTTCTTCACGATATAAAACGGTGTGGTGTGTGGTACATTTTGTTTTGTAAAATACTGTGGAGGTAGTTCCTGGATGATGGTATGAAAAGGGAATTGTGCTTGTTTAAAATCGTCCAAAATTAAAGATATAAAAAGAGCAATATTTCATTAAGTATGACCAAATAAGCACGATTTTTCGTTTTTTGAAGCACGTTGTTTGTGTAGTAATATCGGTAAGCATTATGGCAATCTATGTATATTTTGTATTTTAAATTAAATATTATAAATATATGATGAAATGTTGTCCCTCATCATAAATCAAATATATTTGTTACCAATTTTAGAAATATTTTATTTTTGATTATTTACACATAGGAAGTTGTTTTTAACACAACTTAGGCTATTAAATATAACATTTTGTAGACCTATACTTACATTATAGTTTCATATGTTATAGAATTATAGAAAAAAATACTCTACTAAATGTAAAGTAAACTTTACTAGCATCTAGTTGTGCCTTAATGGGCTTAATGTCATATTTGTGTGATATTTATCTGTGTTTTCAACTTATTTAAATAAGTGCAATTTTGAAAATTTAATTTCGTTCTTTTAGTTAAACAGTTTTAACATAATCAAACAGTTTATTTTCTAAGTACATTGTATCTTGTTACACTAAATTTATTACATTAATTTTTTTCTATAATCCCCATTAGAAATCACCAATTTTTATTAAAATTTAACAATTTTATTTAAAAAATGTGGGTAAGTTAGTCACTCTGTTGTACAGTAAGTTCGGAGTAGTCAGTAGATATTACTATAATGTATTAAATTTGAGTTAATGATAAATCATTGAAATCGAAAAAATAATTTTTAGCGAAGGGAGTGGTTTAATTTCTATTTGTTGGTTACCTTAAAGTATATCAATTTATAATTTCTTTATTTGATACATTAATTAATTAATATAATTTATTCGATAAAACCCCCTGATAATTAAGGCCGTTTTTAAGTTACACTGTTTGTCCTAAATATAATGCTTATAATAGCTCAATGAATATTTGGGTCTAAACGATGAATGCAATGTCTTTATTGTTTACATAAATTAATATTAAATAATTTTATTGCATAAAACAACAAATTATTTTAATAAAAATTGTTGTTTCAAATATCATAAAATAATTGTACAAAATCTTAATTATATTATTTGGCACTGCAACAATAATTTCCAACTTATACTATTGAAATTTATGTAAATTAAAATTGTATTATTTTATCATAATTTCCACTGTTTAACTACTTAATATTCATCTTATACATATATGCAATGTATTCATTTTAATCTAAGTTTTAACCTAACAGTTTTTAAAAAAATGTTCATATTTTTGTAAGCTCAAGCTAAATTTATATATATATATATATATTATTATTTACCTAGTGAAAAATGTTAATATAATAAATATAATTTTTAATGTTCTAGACAGTTTTCCAGAAGCCCCAAAAAAATGTGAGATGGCAAAGAGTAAATCTGACCTTTCTTCAATAGAAAAAGATAAATTTAAACAAAAAAAAAATTAGAAGACAAAATAGTTTGTTTAAGTTTATAATCAACTATCAAGTATGTTTAGTCAAGGTACAGTTGGACCAGTTGGTATAATTTTCAAAAAATAAGCATTTTTAACAATTGTATTTCTATAATTTGTATTTATTGATATTAATTTATAATGCTACCATCATATATTATAGTTTTATCAAGTATTTTTGTTTATAGATAGTGATCAATCTGACAAATCTGACATGAACGAAAATTCAATACCATTTTATTATTCTGCAGGCAAGTGGTTTTATTTTATATTTTATAGATTTGTAGTGTATTATTATAGCATAATTTTTCATGTTTTATTAGATTCTGCTTCTAGTTCTACTAAAGACATAGTAGCCAACAACAGAAACATAATCTTTTCAAGATAGAATATTGATTTTCAACGTCGACCTGATGGTTGGTCGCCATTCAAGTCTCTAAAAGAGAAAATAAGTTACCAGGTTGGTAAATAAATTACATTTTGTCTATAAATAACATTGATAAAGTTAAATATTTTATGTATAGACAAAATGAGACTGCAGCTAAATTTAATGATGATATTGCTACATCGTCTAAAGCAGTAACTCATACTTATAATGTCACACCTTTAAAAACTATGAACAAGTCGACTGCAAAAATGCTGATTAGTGGTATTTACAATTTCTATTAATAAATTACAAATTATAATTTGTTACTATAACTTAATTTAATTTACATCATGTAATTTTTTTTTTTAGGAAACAAATCTGATAACGGCAGTGTTATTACGTCACCATTAAAAACATCAAAATATACATCTTCATCTCAGTCGAAAGGCAGTGCAAAAATAAAAGTTTAATTTCTTTTTCTTTAAATTTGTATTGGACTATATTTCATGTTTAATAATCAAATATCTACATTTTAACATGTAAAAAGGAGCCTATTTAATAATGTTCATAATTGTCCAAAGGGCAAAGGTACATAAGAGTGATTCAAGTTTAACCGGCTGTACACCAAACAATTCTATTATAAATGGTAATTATTATAATTAAAATTTTTAGTATTCACAAATACATTTTTATTTGTTTTACATTTATCATAATTATTGAGTTTTCCTAATTGTTTTGTTTGTTTTATTGAAATAGCTTATGTTTTCAAAATGTATTAATTATTAACCAATATTCATTAATATATGAACACTGAACAGTATAATAATGAAACATTCATTTTTTACAGGAAATTAACAATCTTTTGAATTGTGTCTTTGTATAATATATGTAATAACTAATAAGTAAAGTAAAAAAAAAGTAAAAAGTTATGGTAACCAATTTACGTGTTCTGCTATAAATTCTATCTAGTTATCTTTTATACCAAATCAGGGACGCCCGGAAGGGGGGGGGGGCAGTGTGGGCCATTACCCCTAAAATTAGAAGTTTTTTTACATAAAGCTGGTCTAAGGTATTTAGCGACTATGCGACAATCCTTGTATCTAACAAGTCATATAAAAGCAGCCTGTCGTCGACGGAAATAGAAACCTTTTGACAGACATTATTATTATTATTACATTTATCGTATTCTGGGTAATGTATTCAGCTATCAAGGGTAGAAATGTGCAATTACTATATATAAATCATTATCAAACGGTTAACGAAATATTGTGTTTTCCAAGTCCACGTATTGTTGAGTGTTGACTGTTGTTAGCGTTGTTGCCCTACAATTTACAAATTAACCAATTTTTAAGAGTTTAAAGTTAAAATAATAAAAAAATTCGTTAAGAACTGCAAATATGGATTCAGTTCCTAAAGAAGAAAATGAGGACACTTAACTCCTATTTTTCAAATGATAAAACAAAAAAAGTAAGCTCTTATATTGGATTATTTATATATAATTTCTTGCTAATATTTTATTAAAATTACATTCTACCATCTTAACAAATTTAATGTTTTTGGGAGTTAAATTAATTACTTTCAAGCTCAAAGACGGCAAATGCGTCTTGAGAATAAAAAATAATAAAAATTTGAAAATATACCTAACGTTAAAAACTGCAGTCTACAATAAAAGTATTTCTAAAATCATAGCATTATTTACAATAATTAAATAATGGTAAAATAAATATATATAAGGATAACCTGCAGCTGGTTAAAAAAATTAAAAAATGGTTTTTAAGTCATACAGAATTCAATTTTAAAAATTAAATTGGGAGGGGGGACATGGGCGCCCAAAGGCAAATGCGTTTTGAGAATCAAAAAAAAAAATATATATGTATAACAATTAGAAAGAATTCAATTCTAAAATAAAAATGGGAAGTCGGGCATGCGCGCCCGAGGGCAAATGCATTTTGAGAATCAAAAAAAATAAAAATATGAAATAATTAAATACAATTCAATTTTAAAAATAAAAATGGGAAGAGGAGTTTGGGCGCCCGCAGGCAAATGCATTTTAAGAATCAAAAAAAATAAAAATATGAAAAAAGTTGCATTAAAAACAAACGTTAAACACTACAGTCTATAATATCAGTATGCCTAAATTCATAGCGTTATTTACAATTATTATATCATGAGAAAATGAATATTTTAAGTTGAACAAGAGTTAAGTTATAGAAAAAAAAATTTGAAGGGGGACACGGGCGCCCGTGGGCAAATAGATTTTGAGAATAAAAAAAAAAAATTTATGGATAAAAGTGAAAAAATATGGGCAGAGTTTTATCAACTTTATCTCAGTACAATAAAATAATGTGTTGATTGAATGAAAGTTGTTATTGATACAAGAAATTAAAGTGAAAGATTTCTAATTTCTCTTTCACGTTAAAGCTATTTTTTGCTTAAATAATTTAATGTTGAATTAATATTATATTGTGTTTCAAACTGTATCTATCATACATTTTGAAAAAGTATACAAAAAAATCAACCACAATAATATTTTTATTTTTGTTTTGTTCTTAGTAAATGTGTTTTTAAAAAAATAGATTAAGTGCAATGTGGAAAGAAGTGAGTAGAAAAAATATTTTGAATTCTAAGACAATATTATTTTAATTCACCAAACCATATTTAAAATTAAAACTTATGAATAAATAAATACTGAAACCTTTCAATAACTCTTCATACCGTCAACCCTTATTATTTCTTAATAATTATTTTGTTATTTTTTTGATATATCAGACTTTTTAAATCAGTTTTAATAATTGTTTGTGATAAACAAATCACTAATAAGTGTTGACTGTATTTAAGTTATTATTAATTATAAATACTGGTACAACGATAGCCGACTGGCTTTAAAACTATGAATACAAATTATGGTATTTAAAATTATGTTCTTATTTCTCTTGGTAATATTTAAACATTTTCTTTCATTGTTATGCTTATACAATATCGAATACCTTGGTAGTTAGTAGGAAAAGATCATTGCAATGCAATCGACCCGGGATGATAGTATACTACCGCTAGCCTACTATCATCACCACAGCTTCAACTATCCATAGCCCTTAGGCGTACTAACCTTTTCATGACTTATTTAACCCTCTGTTTTAACAACATAGTCGCGCGAGTTGGGCAGTGTGGGGGGTGCTAGTTAAGTCACCCCCGTTTGGCGCGCGACTAACAGAGGGTTAAGTGGGACCCTTAGAATAAAAAGATCCTTCTTTGATTTTCTATTTTTGTGTCCGCTTATCAAGTTGAACCTTTTTTTTTATTTCATAATGTACACAGCCAAAGCAATGGCAATAACATTTGCCCTAGACCTTATTAAAACAAATTGCATACATAAAGCAGTAATCCTTAGCGACTCACTTAGTACCTCGAGGAGTATTGAAAACATCTCCAATCCAAATGAGATCGCAAAGAAAAATCCAGAACCAGATCTACAACCTTACACACACCGGCTACTCAATCGCCTTATATGGACACCCAGTCACAATCAAATTCCGGGAAACGAAATTTCCAACGAAAAAGCACGCCAAGTAATAACCTCTACTAATGCCATTAGACTTAATTATTTTACCCTACGCGACGCCAAATTCATAACCAGAATTATATCAAACAACATATGTCAACGGGCATGGAAACAATGTACCTCAAAATTAAACCTAATTAAAAATACCATCCACACATAGCCCTCTCCACCAGACTTCTCAAGAAAAATTGAAACCGCGATCAATAGAATTCGTATTTTGATTACATTGATTACACACACCAGTATCTGATGAAGTAGGAAGACCCACCCCTTTGTGCCAGCTGCGGTATTCCCCTCTCAATTAAACACACTTTTAATGAATGCCTTTCATATGAAACGGAGAGACAAGGAGCAGACATCTCAAACATTTTATCAGAAGCCCTCCACCCGGACAACATAAAACACGTTATAACATTTATCTTTAAATCAAACCTTATTTATAATATTTAGGCTGGTGAAGTGGCTGAGTCAACCAGTGGCGTATATAGGGGGGAGGCCCCCTAGGCCAGAGCCCATAGTGAAATTGCAGGTTCAATTAAAGCATTGCATGTATATTTACACTGTTAACAGTTTTTCACCATGATTAAGTTAGCCGGTTGATTAAAATCATTTTTGAGTAATCTACAAGGAAATGTTAGATATATTGACGGGACTTGCTTTAATGACTTATTGACTTTGATGTTAAATTCATAGTAAGATAACATTAAAATATACAAACGACACTGTCAATATTTTTAAAAAAAGA
Source organism: Myzus persicae (assembly GCF_001856785.1). Classification (NCBI taxonomy): domain Eukaryota; kingdom Metazoa; phylum Arthropoda; class Insecta; order Hemiptera; family Aphididae; genus Myzus; species Myzus persicae. Next base: position 14,930 of record NW_019100586.1, on the reverse strand, counting down.
AACAAAAAATTAATTTTACATAATAATTATAAAATTGAATTGCGCAATTTTTATTTGAACTGTATAATACGCCATAATTCTTAATTATATAACAGCTGCTCCCTTAAAAATGTATAATTATGGCTATGCTGTTTGACTAGTGATAATTGATAAATCGGCCCATAGTGAAAATAATTCGTATATACGCCACAGTCAACCATGTAATGAGATAAAACAGAGCGACCAAGTACGTGGCGCACTTTAGTTTTATTCATCAACAACGACAAATATCGACCGCCGCCTCGCGAGACCAATGTATCAACTGCAAGCGATTGCCGTACGAGAATCCCGATAGCGCCGACCGACGCATGATTATCCGAGCGCGCACCACCCGCAAGAAAACTGAGTTTTCCACACGAAAGCTATACAACACAAGTTTGAGGATTGTATATACAGAATCAGGCTCTTATAAACTATATTACTATAAGTTTGTTACTCTCAAATACGTAGCGCCCACAAGAAGCCAACAGAACGAGGAAAAGCATTACACGATATTTCAATCGGACCGGCAAGCATCGAACCACAGAAATACATTCCGCTCGCCGCCTCATCGGCACACTCATGACTAAATGGCCATGGTTTTGAACATGGTTTAGATAACTGTTAACTGATAAATCGAAGTGATAATATTTACTGCCAGTGACGGCCATAACGCCTGCGTATCACAAAATTGAGATCATACCTAGTTATTTAGCCACGGGCACACTTATATTAGAGGAAGGAAAAATAGACACCCGTCTCAAAATAAATTTCGGTTTGGCTACGTGGCCCCCTCTGATGACAATTGATTCTTAGTTCTTACTACGCTGACTGAATAACAGTGGGTACTAGGAGTAGGGACTGTTCAAAAGGAAAATGCATATATAAATAACTAATAGTAAACTCTTCTGGCGCAGCAAGTGACAATTGTTATTTGTTTTAACTAAAATCAAATGAACAAAGTATGTCAAGAATAAGTCGGGCATCAATATTTCCTTTACCTATGACTTATACTCTCTCCGCTGAGGATAAGGACTGGTGAGCCGGACGATACCAATATCATACAACAATATAGAAGCGGCTCTCGATGAGCTAATTGGGGCTTGTTTACCTATGATCTGAATTCTGAACCTCCGAAAATCACGGAAATGTTTTCCAATATTCTGTTGAATCCAAAGTGGTAAATGTTTGCTGCCTCGTAGGCTGGGTACGCTGCACGGGGTCGGCTTGTTTACCATTCAGAATTCGTTTACTTTGGTAAATTTTCAAGGCTACAATCGCCCGATCCGATCAATTCACGGAGTGACAAAAAAACAGAAGAAGATGACGGATTATTTTGTTTAATATTTTTAGAATGGTATTCTTTATGTTATTACATATGTATTATATATTATTAGTATTCATTATTATTTATTATTATTCTATTATTATTCTATTTATTATGTTTGTCTGAAAATTACGTTGCAAAATATAAAGGTTTATTGAAAAATTGTTTTGTATTATTGTATTTCTGTTAACCGTCTATTCGATTAACCGTCATTGTCCCGGTCCCGACATTGACGGTTAATCGAGTTTCTACTGTAGTTAGTATTAATATTTTATACGCATGTGTTGGCCCCGTGTTACAAGTGCTCATTAATATCAGCAGATCTCATTTAGCAATGAAAGTTTTAATATTAGAGTGATTATTATTATTTGGAATCAACGAAGATGAATGATAACTGCTAACTAAAATTTGATATTATGTTTCATACTTGTAAGACGCATTTGAACAATTGGAGACAATACATTCAGATGAAACGTCTTTCTTAAAGCAACATATTTTTACTAATTATTTAAGCTTCATATGTTTTGTAAAAATTCTAGGAAGATGTCTAGATTTGAAGCAACTAAATAACGTATTGAAATAATTTTATTTTGGAATTATTTGAGAATTATCTGGATGATAAACTTTCTCCCCTTCCTCTGCCAATAACCGGCACCAATAAAATAATCGTAATTTTAAGCGGTTCTATTAAATCCATAAATATTATAACAATTTAGATTTTTTTTTGCCTAAAGTATCGGAAATTATGACAGTTAGCATTTCTTGCAGGGGTCACGGTTGTGTTTGAGTACACGTGTATATGTGGAGCTTGGATTCGTCACTAAACATCCATGTGGTCACCCATCCGGATGCTAGCTACGCCGGCCGATGATTGACACCCATTAGGGACTTCCGCCAATCACCGCACCACACCAAGCCCCAATTGCAGCATTGTTTTTATTTTGTATTAATTGTATATATAACATATTATTTTGTGTGCCAATTTGATTGTAAATAAACCGCGCACTATGACTAACAGCATCTTTTGTAGGAGTTATGGCTGAGTTCGAGTAACCTGTGTGTATGTAGAGCTAGGATTCGTCACTAAACATTCAGGTGGTCACCCGTCCGGATGCTAGCCACGCCGCAGATGATTGACACCCATTAGGGACTTCAGCCAATTACCTCGCCACACCAAGCCACAACTGTATTATTATTGTTTTGTATTAGTTATTAATGCATATTATTATTTATATTATTATATTTCTTATTGCTACGTGAGGAATTGGCTTACGAATAGTGATTCAACCATGTCACAGGAAATTGACATACAGATACTTTAACATAATTTATTACATTGGCAAAAAAGTATAATTACTTACATCTATTATACTCCAATTTCAGGTTTATTTATTTTTTGTTTTATTTAGATAATAATTAGTAATTACAATACGTATTTTACTAGAAATATTAATTTAATATAAGTTCACGTGATCATTTCATATAATTTTTAACAGAAATTATTGTAATCATTTCATACTATTATTGTCTTTCATTAATTTTGTGTATCAACTTTAGTAGGTCAAAAATCTAAAATACTCCCCATCGACCCCATCCAACAACAAAAAGTAAATTTGACAATACTTAACATACATTTAAATGACTAAAGTCATACTTTAATAGGAAATTCCTCACCTCCCCACATAGTACTTCACTCCAATATTAAAGATTTGGAATAGTTAAATACGTAAATGTTACAATTAGTTGCTTCCAATCTTGTAACACCATTTTTTTAGGGCCTAACCACAGTTCTTACTACAAGACTAGTTACACTCAAACATCAAGATCAAGAAGCCAGTTTGGAAGAAAAAATTATACAGGGTGACAGTTCAAACGATGCACTAGTGGTTGCGCATACCGTGGATGCCGCCGATGCCGATTATCAAGTGCCACTGGCGACAGCAATAATAAAGATATCAAGTTCTGCCCGCAAAAATATGCACGGCCGGGCATTACTAGATAACGGGTCTAAAAGTAATTTTATTACAAATAATTTGATTCATAAACTCGGTCTCAATCGCCACAAAGTAAATATACCACAGATATCTATATTATACTAATAATATAGATATCTGTGAAATATACCGATATCTGGAATAAGTGAGTCAAAGAACAATATTAAGTACAAAGTAACAGCTGTTGTGCTATCATTAAATAGTTCGAACGTAACGACAATCAAGTTTCAAGTGTTATCAAAAATAACAGGTTCATTACCACCCATGCCTATACACATTGTAAGCATTTCCAACCACATAATTGTCGCAGACCCTTCATTTACGTATCCGGGAAATATTGACGTTCTTATCGGAGGTGATACTTATTGGGGCATAATGTGTGATGAAAGGTTAAAAACCTGCAGAGACTTAATTTTGTCGAAGTTTTGTCTACGATTACCCATCCGAACAACGTTTTTTGTAAATACGGACAGTCTTTAGTTTTTAACTTCTCATCACACATTATGCCCCAATAAGATATCTTTAAATAGTTCGTACGTAACGACAATCGAGTTGCCGTATTTACACGGATGGGTACAAACACAGAATCCCGAATCATACATGAAGTATAAAATGTTTACGAGAAAGTACGAAAGTCTCAATCATATGGAATGTGTTTATGATACCCGCGAAGAAAAGCAGTTAATCGATCACACGAAATGTTTTATTTAGCGTACTCGTGTGTGATTAACGACCGTAGTAGAACGATATTTGCGTATTTCCGTCTTTGCACGGATGAGTAGTCGTAGCCAAAACTTCCACAAAATGAAGTACCAGAAAATTAAATTCGTGTTTTAACAACTCAAAATCAATACCAATTGTTATATAACAAAATAGAGTTATTTTGGAAAATGTAAGAACCATCTTCGAAGCATAGTTTCACTGACGATGAAAGATAGTGTATAAAACATTTTAACGATAACCTCACCAAAAATGAGAATGGCAGATTCATAGTTAAACTACCATTGTAAGCATTCCCGACCACATTAAGGTCGCATACCCTTCATTTACGTATCCGGGCAATATTGACGTTCTTATAAATAACATTTGTAATATATGACAAAATAGATTTATTTCGGAAAATGTAAGAACCATCGTCGAAGCATAATTTCACTGACGAAGAAAGATAGTGTATAAAACATTTTAACGATAATCTCAACCTAACGAATACCTCGCTAAAAATGTGGATGCCAGATTTATAGTCAAACTACCATTCAAAGAAAATTGTCATCAGCTGGTTAATTCATACACCTCAGCTCAACGAAGATTTATATTATTAAACAAACGGTTAACAAAGAATCCCGAATTATACATTAAGTTTATAATGTTTACGAGAAAGTACGAAAGTCTCAATCATATGGAATGTGTTTAGGATACCGGCGAAAATAAGCAGTCAATCGATGACACGAAATGTTTTATCCACCGCACTCGTGTCTCTTATGTAATAAACAACTTTAGTAGAACGACAAAGTTACGCGTCGTGTTTGACGGACCGGCAAAAACTAATGGTGGTGTGTCAAACATTGTCCGTTGGCAAACGTATATTAATACCGAACAACCATGGTTTGACATAGAAATACGTCTTTTATGACGTCTTTTCTTACTTTTTTGTTCAACTTGATGACACTATTGAGAGGATGTCTACGCACTATTTGTTTGCTCTTTATGTCCTACGCACAACAAAGCAATTGTTGTGCGTGGGATACAGAGAGCAAACAAACAGTGCTCTGACATCCTCTACTGATCTTTTTATTCTATCCCATAAGTCAAGGTTTTCAACCTGTCAACTAGGTAGTTTTCAGCTGATTGGTCTAGTGGCTATAATTGCAAATTCAAGAACCTTTCCTACGTATTCGACATTGTTAACCTAACTATTCTACCTCCACACTTCCTATTCTCCCTTACTAAAAGTCTCACTCGCTCTCCCTTCTCCCCCTCCTCCATCACTACATTACCCTTTTATCACTCAGTCTTTCTCTCTCTCTATTCTACACTTTTTCCACCTCACTACCTCTCTCTCTATCACTCTCTCTCACTCTCGCTCAGACACAGTCTCTATAGTACCTACAGGTCATCGTACCTGATAATCGGTGAAAATATTTAAATATTACAAAAAAAATTTAAAAAAAATAAATAAATAAATTTCATACCAGACCAATTTCATAATTTTTATCATAATTTTATTGATAGCCGGAATAGCGTTATACCAGTAGTTGCAATACAATTAAATTGAAAAGTTGGAGCAATACAAACGTCAAACTCTAATCATATATTAAATAAATCTACTGAAAAATAAAAAGTACATACCACATGTTTTCTGCTATCCAAGATACAACTAAGACTTTGAAACACTCACGTCAACACATTTCACACTGCATAATATGACATTGTATTCAAAATTGGCAAATTTTCACTGACGGATACCATCTCTGAAAAAAACGCAGCCTATATAGTAAAATGTTCAACAATATACGTTTGAGCTTTTTGTTATTAGAAATTACAGATATTATACAGCTAAAATAATCTCTTTAAGTTCTAGCTTTTATCGTACCTATAATACTTAGTTATTATATGTTAATTTGTGTTTTAACTTTTATATACAAGAACGTATAAGTTTTAAACCTTACGAAAGTCATATTTCTTCACTAGGCACGACACATGTTAGTTATCTACTAGAACTCTGCTGCTGGTTCATTTTTATTTTAATAATAGGATAATACACAGAGACTAGTTACCATTACTGATTAGCAAGTGTGTTTATTTTGTTTGAATATTTTATAAATATCGTTCAAATCAATTATTTTTATTATTAATTAATTTATAATATATTAATTCCTGCAGTATTGTGTTTAAGAAAATGAATAATTATTGTTATAAATTAGAGTTAGCTAATATGTTATGTGAGTACCTATATGTAAAAATTACTTAGTATAATAATAACTACAAGCCTGGACTAGTTAATGAAATTTTTTAACTGAGTTAAGTTAAGTCGATATGAAACATTTCAAAAAGTTTTAAGTTAATAGTTCTCCTAATTTTATTTTTAATTCAGTTAAATTAAAATTGATTAGAAAAATTACAACTGACTTTTTTTTATGTACATAAATAGACAGTTTTCTGATTTTAAACTAATAAAAAGTAAATTTTTATGAAATACTTATGCATCACGAATAATAATAATTTTTACTATATTTATTATGTAATAAATGTTTAGCAATAAAAATCAGTTAATTTAAAAATGTTAAGATATTGAAATTTAAATTGAAAAATCTGGTATGTGGAGGTCACTCTGCTATACATTAGGTTACAAGTGGGTCACTGTAATGGACGGTGTTAAAGTTTGAATTCAATAATACAAAATCATTGTATACGAAAAACGATTCTGAGCGAAGACGGTGTGTTAGTCTATAATATTACTTAATAATTTATATTCGATGATACTATTGCGATCAAAGTAATTTATTTTACTAGTAAGTATTAGTACTACGCATTAGATTAAATTAATTTAAAAAAAAAGTATATTTGAAAATTCATTGAGGGTATAAAATATAATAATATACTTTAAAAGTTTCAAGTACCCACGAATAATATTTTTAATTTACTACAAAATAACATAAATCATTATTCTTGGCAATTTAATCTTTAATTTAGTTCACATTTGAACATAATAAATCTGTAATAATGTTTTTTTGATTATTTATTAACATAATAACTTACTTCCTTGGTACTTTGTTTTGCATTTTCAACCCTTACTTACGAAGTTGAATATTTCAAAAATTTTAAATTATTAAATCATTTGTACATTTCAAATAATTTTGTTAAAATTTAAACTTTAAATGCTTATTAAAAAAATCGTACCTATGCTTTTTAAATATTTTTTAACTAATATTGTAAATATCTATGAGGAGCATTTTATTGAGTTGTCAAGCTTTTTTCCCCAACAAATACAATTTTATTAACAATTATAGAAAAAAAAACTAAATAAACTAAAAAAATTCAAAATTCAAATTGTTTGTAAACAGCTCAAATAAAAATAAAAATAAAAATAGTTTATAATTATAAAATTACCCTACGATTAGGAAGCAGAAAAACGACGACGACGAGCAACGTTTGTATATTATTTGATCTCTCGTATTTTATGCATTTGCTCTCAGGAATAAAATTTGTCTCTTACATAGGGGCAGCATATTTTTCATGAAATTAATTTTTACTTGAAGTATAAAAAGTAAATTTAAGCAAAAAAAAAATATGAAACCAAAATTAATTACTTTAAACATTGACGCTTTCGGGCTCCGGCGGAAATTGATCCCTGATATTGTGTGTGCACTGCGGAATAAATCAGATACCCACGACTGAACTTAAGTCTGAAATATTGAGATTTAATATGAAGAAAAAAACGGTACGGATCGCTTCATGTTTCTTGTCCATCTCTGCTTTGCTAATTGAAATTTTAGATAGATTGCGTCTTTGCAACTACTTTGAAAATTGCCACGGATTGCATTATAATTTATACTACGTCAATATGATAAAACCATAGATTTATGGTATATAACAAATTTTTATATCAAGGTGATCCGTGTTTGAGATTTGATCATTAAGGTAATGATGGTATAACAATAACCAAAATAGTTTATAATTTTAAAATTTATAAATTACAACAATATATAAAGTACCTATTATTTTAATTTTTAATTGAATAATTAATAAAGGTGGTGTTTCAATATTCCAAGCACAAGCATATTTTTTTATGAGTTATTAAATATAAATCTTATTGTAAATAAATGTGATTACTACTTTTTAGATTTAACATAAAGGTATTCAGTGCCCAATGCATCACATTTACCGTATGCCGACTATACCAACTATAGTTTGTATAATTCCAATTTAAATCTTTTCTCTGAATACTGTCGAGCACGAAATTAATAATTAATATTTTATGTTTTAGTTTTGAGTGCATTGGTTAGGTACCTATATTTTAAGCTATTCGAGAATATTTAAAATTTAATATTTCCTTATTTAATTTCCGATGGATATTCAATAATCAGCAGAGTGACTTTCCCAGCTTTATAAAATAATTTGATGTTTGATGTACGACGGTGTCTCTTTGATTGGCGATTCGACCCCAAGCAGACGGCATTGTGATATTCAAATTTTATTTTTAACATTTATATAAACTAAAAATAAAAATTGTTGAATATTGCGGGACATAAGAACTGCAGTGTACTGTACTACTGTAGTATGACTTGTATGTACCTACAACACTATTTATATCTATTTAATTGTATAAACATGTTATTATTCTGCGATCTGGATAAGCCGTCGCCGTTTGTGCTAGCGTTTTTTTTTTGTGTTGCACGCTCGGGAACAAAAAATATGCCCCTACTTCACCCGGGTAGCAAATCAAATTTTTTTTTTGAGACTAAAAAGTAAAATATTTAAGCCCCAAATGAATAAGTAATCAAACTTACATACCTATACATCGACTCTTCGGGTAATATATATAGCTGTAGAAAGGCGTCATATCTTGAGTGCAGACGCCATATCGAGCAACATCTTCCTTCATTTAAATCCGAATTGAAAAAATCGAGATTTTTTTATAAAAATTACTTGAGTAAAATGAAATAAGTGAGTAAATGTTTTTTGTTGCCATACACATTTCATTTTGTTCAATGAAATTATTAGAATTGCGAATCGTCTCCGGTGAGTGACGACGATCGGCTTTTGCCATAGATGATAGGTATTATACTATTATAATATAATATGTTGTCATCAGTTTTCGAGTTTTTGACTTCTTTGGATTACACAGTACATTTGTTATTTCAAATTCCGAAACAGAATATTATTGGGAGTGTTTAAATCTATACAATGCAGAACACGGCATAAGAAAGTTGTATGGTATAAATTTTAACTCAAGTCAGTTTAATAAAAGGTATATAATTAGAATTATCACATAATTGACTTTTTTTTATGTTATCGAGGACTGGAGGAGGAACTATGGTGCCAGTACGTCTCTTATCACATAATTGACTGCGTTCTTTTTAATTTCCTAAATTATAATAAACAATTTTATTAAAAGATCTGTGAAGCGAATACAATTATTTTACTTTACACGATTATCAAATATTTAAACTATAAGCAATTCACATCCCAATTTATTAATAATTTAACAAATATTAATTGTTTTGTATCAAATAGCAATTGAATGTCATATAATATTATGTCTATCTAATCTACTAAAATAAATCCATATAAAATATTATTTTATCAAGAAAAATACCAGAAATGTTTTTACCATGTTTCTCAAAACTTTTGCCTACAGTATTGGATTATTTTAATTTTTATATTAATTAATAATATGTAATATGTTATGTTAGTATAATGCTGTATAATAACTTCTAACTGCTAATGAATTAGTAGCACATAACAATTAGTAATCTACTTTCGTAGTGACTATTAACCCGATTGCGTCTTAAATTAAGTGACTAATGAGTATAAAATAAAGTGTGTGAAAATTATTTCGTGTGGTGCCTATATTGAAACATCAACCTCAAAATAAAACCTCTCTTGTTCACCGCTTGACTGCGTTAAATATACCGTTTTAAGGAACATTGAATATGTAACATAAGCTTCCTTTATATTATTATTTATGTATTTACATTATGTTTATTATTTTAATCAAAAAAAATTGGCAGTCAAATTATAATACAAATTGAATAGTACCAATTAAGCTAACAAAGTAAGTTAATTATAAGTACATGCATGCAGTATTATATGAATTGAGAGTGGTACAACATTTCCTACGATTCTACAATTGTTGGGGTTGCCAACAACCACTCAAGAATGTGTTGAGGAATGAGAATTAGAGTGGAGAAGGATTACCCAAAACCATATAGGCGTGCGCAGCCTCCGGTTTCAGGGGCAGCAAGGGATTTATTCGGCCCATTCTTCAAATTCACCATAAAAACCGGCCGATAACTTTACTTTTCTTAATATCGGGTATCAATATTAAAATTGTATTGGCTATTTATTTTTGTATAAAAAGTTTTACAGTAAGACCTAATTCCATTAAAGGTGTTCTTTTCCACTTAATTGTTAATATTTATTATTTATAATATAATAAATTAAACAAACATTAATAACAATATAAAATATATACTTTTAAAATATTTACACAGAATCTGTAGGTACAAAACTGAATGTGTTTATTAATTTTTTTAAATAATAATAATTAAAATCATAATATAATTGGTAAAAATATGGTACATAATTAAAGTTGTAAATAAAACAATAGTAGCTTTTATTAATATTCATAGACTTTTTTGATTTGAAATCATGGCTATTTTTTTTTATAGTAGACTACAGGTCTATCTAGTTTTATACTAGTAAATTCTTTAATCAAAAAATATTTATCTATACTCAACCAAAACAATAAAATATAACTTTTTTTATCTACAATGGTCATTATTTGTGGAAATATAATTTTAGCGTGGTCTATTATTCAATATTTGCCGGCCGTGGCAGCCCCAAAGAAAATCATGGGGCAGCATATATGCTGCCTCTGCTACCGCCGTGCTCGCACCTATGCCCAAAACCATTTTAATTGTAAACGTTGATATAATGACGTACACAATGATATTTTATCGTTGTACATGTGTTCCAAACATTATATTACGATAATGACATTACTCAAAACCAAACAATAATCCTTAATAAGAACTAAATACTACGGCGACGACTTCATATAAAATACAATTTGGTGTGCTCCACTGAACAAGAGGAGAACTTTATATAAATTATATGACCTTGACCACGGCAATAGCCACTAGTCACTAGTGAGTATTGGTGGTACCTCTCTGGAACGGCGACAGCGGACAGGCGTCTTCTTGTTTCTCTCGGACTTCGGTCTACGAGAGGTAACCACTGCGGCTGCTCGATGAGTGGATACCGCAAGTATATACCAGTATACCACACAAGTCCGCGGCACTTCCCGGAACACCACGACGGAAACTAAAACCGGCAAAACCTGATGGCCCACACAATAATTGATGAGTAGGTATTTTGACAAATTGGGTACGTCGGCTGATCACAACAATGACAAATACAATATTATCACATATCGTGATCACACGAAGTATTGCGGTCTGCGGAGGCACTCACGTGGTGAACGTACGCGACGCTGCGTTGTAGTCAACCTCACAACGAAAAAAACACATGTCTCGGGATCACACGAGATTTTCACGGCGGCAAGACCACCGGTGAACTCGATGGCTAGCTATGAGGAATAGCGCGCGTTCATTGAAGTTTCTACGCCCGGCGCGCAGTTTGAAGGAGTCTTAATGATAAGTGCTGGCAGCAAAAATGCAAAAGTGTTCCGTGTTCGAAAGCGTTATTGCTTTACCTGATCTTGCTCGTATACCCGTTGCTGCATGTCATAGTTTTCCCCGTTGATCATATCATCTTGCTCCGTTGACAGTATTGCCTGCTGAAAAGCAGGTAGTTGCGGCCTAACGAGAACATGTCTCGATCGCCGTACGGCGTCCTGGTCTGACAGTTCACTGTAAATCTTGTTGTTGTCTTTCGTGCACACCACCTTGCAACAAACTTGGACATTGGTACAATTTCGATTGGGTAAAGATCAATTTCCGGAACATAATTTTTACATGATGCAGTTTCCATTTCCCCGCCGGCAGTCAAGATAATAATATAAGATACAATTTTTACACCCCTAACATTGATTTGTCTTATTTATTTTTTTTAAGTCTACATGTTGATGTTGACGACTGCTACAAGTCGTTGACACTGGACGGTCAAATTAAAAATATAATACGATAAGTAAAAATAATAATACTATAATCAATAATATTTCGTTGATAGCTATAGCCATTGTTTTGCCTTCTATTAGTTCTATCTACAATGACTAATGACTCATTACTGAACTAAGATTTTGATGGCTTTTGCATTTTTTTATTTCTTAAAGTCCTATACAGTTTAAACCAAAAACTAAATTTGTTTCGCGGTATAACAATTTAGAATATATAATTTTTATTTTGCATTTTTTGTATTTTTAAGCTCATTTTTACAAATATTACATTTATATTGTGTATTTAACCTAACTTTTATTTATTTTAAGTTTTTTTAATGTGTGTTGTACCCATAGTTAATTTCAATTAGTACCTATGGTTTTTTTTGGTTCATTAGTTTTTATTCGTTCTGTTACATAAAAAAAGAACAATAAGAACAATTGATGGTAAATAATATAAGATTAATACCTATAGTACTCTTATAAAAATAGTATCTTTAAACTTTTATCGACAACATACCATAATATCATCGCTGTTTCTCCCGTTTTCTATAAAATTATTGTCACCTGTCGGCGAATCGGGAAAATTGAAACTTTATTAACAGAATAATATCAAAAGGTTAGGTTCATATCTAAAACATATTTAATGTTCCTTAAAACGGTATATTTAACGCAGTCAAGCGGTGAACAAGAGAGGTTTTATTTTGAGGTTGATGTTTCAATATAGGCACCACATGAAATAATTTTCACACACTTTATTTTATACTCATTAGTCACTTAATCTAAGACGCAATCGGGTTAATAGTCACTACGAAAGTAGATTACTAATTGTTATGTGCTACTAATTCATTAGCAGTTAGAAGTTATTATACAGCATTATACTAACATAACATATTACATATTATTAATTAATATAAAAATTAAAATAATCCAATACTGTAGGCAAAAGTTTTGAGAAACATGGTAAAAACATTTCTGTTATTTTTCTTGATAAAATAATATTTTATATGGATTTATTTTAGTAGATTAGATAGACATAATATTATATGACATTCAATTGCTATTTGATACAAAACAATTAATATTTGTTAAATTATTAATAAATTGGGATGTGAATTGCTTATAGTTTAAATATTTGATAATCGTGTAAAGTAAAATAATTGTATTCGCTTCACAGATCTTTCAATAAAATTGTTTATTATAATTTAGGAAATTAAAAAGAACGCAGTCAATTATGTGATAAGAGAAGTACTGGCACCATAGTTCCTCCCTCAGTCCTCGATAACATAAAAAAAAAGTCAATTATGTGATAATACCAATTATATACCTTTTATTAAACTGACTTAAGTTAAAATTTATAAATGAATGATTTGGTTAATGTTAATTTCTATAACTTATCGATAATGAGTTCTCTTAACTTAAGTTAATTATTTTCATACTCAACCTTTGATAATATCATAATAGAACTACTTCTATAGTATAACTAATCATAATAATCATTAATCAATACAATATCAACTTAAAAGAATCAAACATTTAACTAATAACAATGATAATTCTGTGACATTGAACGCTATGGGTAGTTACTAACTAATTTTGGCCTCAAAATAGTAGGAACTTATGATATTTACATACAAAAAAGTAATAATTAAAAACTAAAAATAAATAACCCTTACTTAACATTATCCGTGTAGGTACACATATTTAATATAAGTTTCATAACTCATCTAAATTCCGAACAATATAATAATTTAACATAATATTCTGTTATTAACAAATTACGAGAAATTCAAACTCAACCTGTGTTAAAATAAAATATAAAAAAAACAACTAACGAAAAGAGATTTTTTATAAGAAATCATACTTCAAAGAAACAAATTCATAGGAGATCTGAGAATAAGGGAATTTCAATATGAATTCACGAATACAGAAATACTATAATTCCGAAGGGCTGACCATTATAAAATAAATTTAAAAAATGTATAAAAAATGAACTAAAACCCATACACCTCCTCCCATATTTATTAAATCAAGTTTAAATTATAATGGTTTTTGTAACGCGATAAAAACCGTAATTGGCTCTAATGATTTTACATGCAAAAGTAATTTAAATGAATTAAGGCTTCAAACATTCACTACTGATGGGTATAGAAATGTAATACACTTATTAAAAGAAAAAAACGTTGATTTCCACACATATCAACTTCAACAAGAAAAACCTTTCCGTGTGGTTATCCGAAATTTGCATCACACTACTGATATAGATTTTATAAAAGATGAACTTGAACTACATGGTTACACAGCAGTTCAAGTAGTAAATGTTCTCCAATGGCAAACAAAAAAGCCACTTCCTCTTTTCTTTGTTGATTTGAAACCTGACCAACACAACTCCGAAATTTTCAAGCTAATATAATATACTGTATAAACTCTTAAATATTATGAAATATATTTACCTACTATTATTATGATGTCAACGTTGTAATTTTTTTCATTATTATTATTGTTATTATTATGACTTAAGCCACTATAACTTGGCTATTGGTTTAAAGTATAAGTTAATTATTTTATTACTTTTTATAATGATATTAAGTATTTACTTTAATATTATTATAATTAACTATTAATTAACAGTTTGTTTTTTTTATTGTGTTTTATCAAAGCAATTCTTTTTTATTATTACTATACACTATTATTATTTAATAAGCAAACATCTGGCTATTGGCTTATAGTAGTTGAACAGTTGTAATGTTGT
>NW_019100585.1:0-42198 GCF_001856785.1 Myzus persicae | reverse complement strand
AAAATTACTTAATTTAGTTTTTAACCCACGGACATTTTGGTAGAAAATGTTTAAACTATTTAGATTACAATTCAAATGATTATTATTTTTAAAGCGGTTTACAAAATCAAAAAATTCAGTAGATGTATTAACAGATAATTTACAAAGATAACATGAAGCCAGGGGTACCAATTGAAAACTTTGAGGATCGATGATATATGATGTTGATTGACTGACGTCACCACAGGTCCCTGGGTGGTTTAAGCTGGTTAGTTTTTTGCAAGGGTGACATGACGATGAGCAGTATGGTTTAATTGAAAATCCTTATTTGCCTGGACAATGGAAGGAACGCCGTTGAAATGTCTGACCATTATATTATTTTCTCCGTTCTTCCTACGCTGTTCCAAATCGGCATAAACCTGACGTACTTGTTGACGTTCCATTAAAGTACGATCACGAACAACAGACACCAACAATGGTGGGTCGGTAGCAGCACGAGAGCGCATTCCGGTTAAAAAGTCCTTAATGAATTGTTGGGAAGTGTTCTTTGATGAAAATATGACTTTTAATGGGCGAGGGTTCTTACCAATAGTGCGACCCAACCTGATCATCTTCACATCTGCATGCAGAGACATAGCAAGTGGTAGAATGGACTCAGACAGATGCTGTAGGTCATCAGATAAACGTACAGTTGGTATAGTAGCAGAAGATTCAATAAGTCCGTGGACGATGGCATTAAAAGAACATTTTTCTCTTTCTGATAGTTCTTGAAGAAGCTGAGGAATATTGTCCCCAGATGAGGAGGGCAATTTACCCACGTCAGATTCAATGACGCCGATCCTATTGTTGAGAGAAGAAAGTTCGTTACGAAGAGAGGTATTGTCTGCTCTTACATCAACAATTTGTGAAGCTAGTGAGTCAACACTAGTTTGAAGTTCACAAAACTTATTATTGAATGAAAGGGATAGAGCCTTACATTGAGCAAGAGTAGCATCCTGAGTTTTACGCATGACCGAAATTACTCGATTAAATTCTTCAGACGATAGTGGGGTGGGTGAAGGCGGAACTGAAGACGGAACTGAAGACTTGGCAGATCTGAGCAACATATGCTGGTCAGAGACTACAGGTGAATTAAGATTATCCGTAGACATAGTAGAATTTGTGTCAGATAAAACTCCTTAAATGAGAAGAGATGCAAGACAAATAGCAGTAGTAATTAAACGCCTTGAATAATCAGTTAAAGCTAAATAGTCTAATTCCAATATAAACGATAACGTAATTAGGATGACCTTGTCACGTGCCGCGGACTAAATGAAGATAACGAGGGTAATAATACAATCGTGTATACGCGTGCACTGTGCTGTAATGAGCAGCAAACGTCGATAAGATGTATTAAATATAAATTTACCTTCACTTCTTGAACAAAAGGAAAACGGCCTTTAATGGAAATATATTAAACAGACTGACTCAACACCGACACCAGTCTGTACGCGAACTTTTTATAGTTTTTTGGACTTAAGAATGAAAAAAAACTGACTATTATGACCGGTAAAAACAAAAAGTAAGCACGGAGCTAATTAATGTGTGTGTACGTTAAAACGATATGTATATTTTATAATACAGATGGTTTATTTCCTTTGTCTGGGCCATAATCAAAACACATTATTCTCTCATTAAGTATTTGTAATGAAAATACTTTCAAGTCATGGACATAGTAGGAAATTAAAAATGCCAAGTCATATTTTCCTATACCCTCTAGTATATCGTGCATAATATCAACTCCAACCTGATCTAATACATTGAATCCTAAAACATCATGCCAGACACATTTTTCTTTGATACCACTGTTTGAAACATCTCCTTTGTTAACATCAATATTGTATTGTTCTACCGTTCTTAACAGATTATCATCAGCATAACACTGTTTTCTCAATTCTTCTTTTCTAATATTGCATACTCTACATGGATGGTTGGAAGAAAAACTTTCAACGAATCCGGTGATACCATGAATTCCAAGGTTATCTCCAATTATAACACCTAATTCAAATTTTAAATTTACTTTCAAATCATCTGTTTCAATTTCAATGCCTGTATTTCTTAAATAATTTAATTCATCAATAAGTGGCTTAAATATAACATTGTTTCCAAACTTTTGCCTATCTGATGAATGAAATAACAATGCCAAAAAAATTGTATTTAAAGAAGATTTATGGTGAGGAGGTAAACAAGGAATAGATATGTACACAGCTCCAAGCTTATGGATACCAGAATGGCTACCCAATGGGTTGCCAATTTCATAATCATCAAAAAATAAAAAAATTGGATATATTCATGATATTTCTCTTTATCTTTCCACACACTACCTTGTAAAAAATTTAAAAGTATTTTTTCATTAAGTTTACATTCATTCATGTAATCTAATGTGTCCGATAACAAGTTTTTAATTTGGAAAAAATTCTTTAAAACATCTCTTATCGGAATAAACTGTGCTGTGCAATGGACTGGAACCAAGGAAAAAGAGTTTTTTTTTCTAGTTTCATTTAGTCTTTCACCCACGACATATTCACGAGGAGGAAGATATGTCCCAAGTTCAGTAAAATATTTAATTATTTTGTACTCTGTGTTGAGGTCTTTAAAAGGGTGTTCAAATTCATTTAAAATATTGTTAAAATGATCAAAAGATTCATTAGAAATAGTATCATTTAAAAGTAATTGGTTGGATTTTTCCTTTATATTTTGATGTAAATTGTGAAATATATCTGTCATATCTTCAACTACTGTTTGAACTACATTACGAGGAATTTGAGGATTAGCATATAAGGAACTAATTACTTTTCTTATACTGTTTTCAGTTGAGAAATTATTATTAGGGCTCGATTCTGGTATATATGGAATTGTATTAAACTTATCTGTAGAAATTGTGTTATCATTAATATTCTCTGTTGATAAATTTTTAACTGTTACATCATGAGTTGAAACAGTTTTCTTAGTTAATGTACATTCATTTAATGTATGTGTAGCTAGATGTTTTTTAAAAGAATTTTCTAAATGAAAAGATCTGCTGCAGCCTAATTCTGCACAATTATACGAAGAAAAATCATGAGTGGTATGCTTAATATGAAAATGTTTACATAACAATGAGATATTTGGCAAATTTACCATACATAAAAAATAAAAAGGCATATTTCAATAGAATAAACAATAAACTTGGCGTATGAATACTTATTTATATTTATCTATATTTAAATTTTAGTTTGAACAGTTTGAAATATTGAAATTATGATATAAAAAAAAAATTGCTACCTGCTAAATAGGTTTATATGTATTAAGCAGGTAATTGTTTCAAAAGTTAGTAATTTAAGTTATCAAATAACATTAATGTCCAGATCACTGAGCAGAGAATTAACAGAAACATATTCTGAATCATAAGCTGTTTTTATTTTATAAAAACCTTTTTGGATAAAGCTCCACACGGGCAAACTTTCTACCGGATAAAGTAAATTTAAAGCATGAAAAATGTTGAAACAAGTATCTACTGCAGTTAAAATTGAGTTTAAAACATAATATGTATCGTTAACAAGTACAAAATATTTAGAAATTTCATTAATACTAGGTCCTACTATTATAATAAGAGGCTGTAAAGTAATACCTAATTGACTATACTTTTGTTTCCGTCTTGTAATTGTCTCAATAAGTTCCGAATTTGATTTTATATGTGTAATGAATCCATCTCTGGACTCAATTTTTGAAGGTCTCCAAGCAGGTATTCCTTTTTTCCTCTTGGTTGTAACAGGAAAGAAGAGCAATGGAAGTATGATAAACGCTGCTATAGATGAAGTTTCTCCAGGTTCTAAAAATAAATTAAATGATAATGATTTTTAAAAAATATGTTAAACCAAAATATGTTTAAGTTTAAAAAGAAAAACTACCTATTGACAGATCTAGATAGTCTTTTATAATACACTTTAAACTAGGATCCTTGAGGGTATTAGATATTTTTTGTCCTAATTGAAGAATCTTGTCTTTGCACACAGGGAAATTTTCAAAAAGGTTTTCTTTTTTTTCTGGATAAATGGAGTTAAAATCTTCTATTAACTACAATTTTAAAATTCATTAGAAGTCATTGAAATTTATAATACAGTGAAACCTCTATATAGTGGACAGCCACGGGGAATTAAAAATTGTCCACTATAGAGAGTTGTCCACTATTGAGAAAACCTTTACTTAGTGGACATTTTCAAAAAATTACTAAATGTCCACTATAGGGAGAGTGGGAGACACTATAGGAAATGGGCTATATGTACACTGTATACATATGAACATATACATTGGAATATTAATTTTCTAGAAATAAAATAATTTTTCTATTGTCCATCTCCATTTTTCTGTTAAAACACATTAGCCAATCTGTCATTAAATCTCGATTCATCCATGCCTTATGGTTAGCTTTCCAATTAACACCTAACGTTGATACATTTACACTTTTGAAACAACGTGGTTTTAGTGATTTTCCAATTATTAACGGAGTTTCAAATTCCCCGATCATATTTACACATAGTAAAACAGTTAAGCGATCTTTAGCTATTTTACCTCCACGACAAATTTCGTTTTTTAAACACAATGTTTTATCAGGAAGTGCTCGAAAAAATAGCGTAATATTTTTTCAAATTACACGCATCTTGTAAAATGTTATTCACCTATATTTTTCATTAAATTATTTTTAGATAAATTAAAACAAAAAATGTATGTACATAATTAAATATTTAAATTTGCCTGTGACTTGCTTATGCAAAATCGTTCTGCTAAAACACGAACACTTAGATTTTCTGTTTCCTTGGTTTTAAATATAAACGAATATATAACAGATAAATATAGTGTTTTTATTAAACGTTTTCGATATGTACATTTATTGTGTCCATTTATGAGAGGTAATTTTTAATTTGGTACCAGTTTATTGTGTCCACGTCCACTAGTAAGAGTGTCCACTACTAAGAGGTTATAACTCCTATTATGCGCATATATTTTTGCCGGGGAATTTAGAAGTGTCCACTATTGGGAAGGGTCCACTATTGAGAGGTGTCCATTAATAGAGGTTTCACTGTAATATTAAGTTAAGATACTTACAAGAATATAGCCAGATGGGTTTTTTAAAGCTGGAAAACTTTTCATGTAATCAGAAGGTAGAGTAGCAGCTTTAGAATTTAAACTGAGTATATCTTTTAAACGTTTAGTTCTAGTGATTTCCCAATATTTCTGCACCAAATTCCAAGGGTCACATGAATTATTGAACCATTGTATTTGTTCATCGACATTTTCTATAATTAAAATTAGGAGTAAATTCAATTTAATAACAAAATATTATTTAAAAAACAAAGTAGTTAGGTTATAGTAAGTAGAGTTAGGTAGGTTAAATATTTAGGTATTTTGTAAATTTTGTAAGTTTGGTTCATCCGTCATAATTTATGAAATACTATTTTGGGGAAGTTCTTATAATAAAAATATAAATAAATTTAAGGTTAATATGAATTCTCTTTAAAGATTTATATTTTTCAAACCAAGTTGATACCCAAGTAATATTTTTAATGAATATTGTCTATCTGATTTGGATGTCTTGTATAGTAAAAATGTATGTATATTTATGTTTAATTATAAGGAATTAATTAATTACTCTTCGCACTATTATGCTACTAGATATAATAGTTCAATTTGAATTGTAACCTCTTCAATGAGACCTGAGAACTGAGTTACATATTATATAACTTTTATGCATTACTTGTTTTCTTAAAATGTGTAGGTATATGGTTTAAAATGAGTTTATCTATTTATGATATTAACTATTTTAAATGTTTTAAACGTTAAATTTATAAAGTTAAATTCAAAGATTTTGTTATTTAGTAATATTTTTATTTAAGTATAGGTTATATTACATAATTTGACTAAAAATTATTGTTGATTAAGTTTTAACTATATTTATGTAATGTTATAGTTTTTATGTCATATCTGAACCCTACTTACACCACAACCACGGGCTTTAGTGAGTAGACAAAACATGTAATAATGCATGTTTGTACAATTTTTTGTTGGTAAATGAATTAATTACCTAATAAATTAATAAATAAATAAATACAAACATAATAAGTGTCCCAAAAATAGTACTTCAAATTTAATTTCAAAGATGACTTAAGTAATCATTAGACATGGATTATAGTTATAAACTAACCAGTTTCTGATGTAGTCTGATTCAACAAAAGTGAAGCCGAAGAATTTTCAAAAGAAGGGGAACGACTGGTCGAAGAAATGAGCCCAGCCTTTTTGTATTCTCTTCTTTTGTTGTTGAAGCAGTCAAGGAGTTTACCTTTTGCTGCTTTTTTTATTGATGGACCTGTAATAAAGGAAATATAATGACAGATTTACTTTAATGTTTAAATTACATGTTAATATGTAATAAGTATTTACCATAGTTCATGTAGGGTATGAAATAGGTACTTAAATGTTCTTTAGGGAAAACTTTTGTTATCTCTTGAGCTAAAAAAAGTAATCTTTGTGTTTTGACAGATTTTTGAGGATCTTCTTGAAACTCTCTTCTGACAATTAGATTACAAATTTTTCTTCGTCCACTATTGTCTAACAAACCATCAGCATTATAAGTTGCTAATAAAGCCTTACCTTCAGTGGTGCTTTTCAAGTAATTTAACAAATCATAATCCTAAAAATCAAAAACAAAAATTCCTCTTATAAGTAACCCCGGGAAAAAACACCAGACATTTAAACCCCAAAAAGCAACCAGTGAAAAAATAACCAAGTAAAAAACCTATAATAAAAAATTATGAGTAGGTAATCCATAATATAAAAAATATAGGTAACATATTCAAAATATTTAATTATGAGTATATATTTTTAAAAAACAATAAAGGTATAATCATAACATAATATTATTTATAACTATTAATAAAAAACATTTATACTAACAACATTATAATAAAATATATACCAGATGATACAATTTGTCTATGGGGTTATTTTTTTCTGGATTATTTTTTCGTAGTAGGTACTAAATAAAACATGATGATTGAAATCTCAATGATAGTATATTTATTTAATCTTACAATGAAAATTAAATATTTTAAATTTAAAAAAAATTACCTTTGTTTGTGTCACTTCAGTTAAATTAATTGAATCCGTAGTATCGGATTGACTAGATCCTTGAGAATGTTGAATATCATCAGATGAATAATACTGTTGATTATCAAATAAACTTGAGACTTCTGAATCTGCTGCTGTCAATGAAGTGACCGATACTAGTGATGGAATTTCGATTGTGAAATGGGAAGAATCATTCAAATCCTTAATAATGATACATTTTAATAAGACATACTACCTATGCCTCGGTAGTTATGATAAATTAGTCAATACCATAAACTGTGGTTGATTATTAGCAAGAGCAATAACTTTACGCCACTCTTCCAAATTAACTTTAAACTTTGCCCTGTCGCCAATCATAGGCATAATTTCTCTCAACATGTCATCAGTTAAAAGCGCAAAGCATGATATATCTATTCCGTGTTCTAATAATTATTAATTAGGTAAAAATTATTAAATATTAATAGGTACGTTAACACCGATACAAAAGAAAAAAATAGTAAGCATTAAGCAACAGCACTCAAATATTAAACTCAATGAATATATTACCTTTAAATACGTCTGTATAAGATTCTAGGCCCCAAGCTTTCAACATATCTGACACATCATCATCAGCCATGTCTTATGCAAGATTCTCGTAGGTATTTTATTAGTTATTAATAAAAATAATATATATGCAACACACGTGTGTATATAAGGTTAACAATAAATAAAAACAGAATAACTGCGTACACGTTTTAATAAAGAGCTAAAATGGCGATCGTAAAGTGAATAGCACATTATACATTAACAGTAAAGTTAATAAAATAGTCTCATGTGGACGCGGGACGGCGTCTCGATATTCGATATCGTATTATCGTGATACTTACAAGAATAATCTGTCATATCAGTCAAACGTCTGGGTTTTATTCCAAACATAATGGCTATTTTTATCAAATTGAAACGTTATTTCAATCAAACATTAGCAGTATCTACTATCTACTAGTAGAAAAACTATTCACTGTTCAGCAAAATCAACCAAACGTTTGGTATTAATTATTACAAACACATTGCTATCGATACTGAAATATATCAGTGGCGAACCCAGGGGGGTGGACCCCGGGTCCGGACCCCCCCTTGGCTCATGCCATAGTATTTATTTTTATTTCATATTTTTAAAGTTACCCAGAAGTTTTCATCAAAATGTATTGATTATAATTATTATTAGAGCTGGTATATTGTTAATAACACAAAGAATCTGATGTATAGATAAAATCAACGATTGTCAATAACCTATTATATCATAATATACGTATATAGTTGCAATCAGTGTAAGATAAAATATATGTACATCATATAACGTGATACGTATGTCGTATATCTTAATCCGTGGTTTTTCTATGAGTTTTACTGACTGACCAATAATATATAAATATCAGCGATAAAACGGGCGGTGTTGAGTATAGTGATGTATAGTCTGTACAGTCTGCGATATTTGTTACTACAATATACGTACATTGCAAAAAAAAAAAAAAATTATAATTTTTTTCCATAAATGTTGTGTGTACAGTGGATATTTGTGCTTATAATTTTCTATATTCGTATTTCAAGTAAACGTTAAAAATATTATATTAATTCAGCCATGAAACGAAGTATAAATGACTATTTTGTATCAAAAGTGAGGTGTGTAAGTAATAGTTCTAATGTAACAAATAATAGAGATGTTTCGGTTTCAAATTTAACACAAGTTCCGGACAAAGACGAACAAAATGTTATTTTGAGTACTCCGGTGCCTAAAAATTATAGTATATTTGATATAAAACTATATATTGATAAACTATTGACGAAAACCGAAAAAACGGAAGCATTAAATACAATTTGGACGCCAGGTAAAAATTATGATTTTCCTATTACGCTTTATGGTAGTAAAAATTTAAAATTTCAAATGTCGTGGTTTGATAAATGGAGTTGGATTGCATATAGTGGTTTAGATGATGGCATTTATTGCAAATATTGTGTATTGTTTTGCGTCAAACAAGGTGGGAAAGGAGACCAATCGCTTGGGCAGCTTTGCACTCAACCATTAAAAAATTGGAAACACGCAATTGAAAAGCTTAAATCGCACGAAGCTAATAATTATCATATTAATTGTGTTTTAAATTTTCAACATTTGTCTGCGGTAATTTCAGGGGAAGAGTCTTCTGTGTATGACCAAATTAATAAGGTAGCAAAAAAACAAAAAGACGATAATAGGAAAATTATTAGCCCTGTAATTCGATCAGTTATACTCTGTGGTCGTCAGGGAATTGCCTTAAGAGGCCACCAGGATTGTGGTCCATTAAAATTAACTGAACCAAGTGAAAATGATGGCAATTTTCGTGCTTTACTTCGATTTTATTTAAATGCAACTCAAGTTTCGGGAGATAATACTCATGTTTTATTGCGGGAAAATTGTAAAAAAAACGCGCAGTACATAAGTTGGAAGATACAGAACCAGATAGTCGATGCTTGTTTTAAAATAATTACACAAAAAGTAGCTAAAAAAATCAATGATTGTAAGTATTTTTCTATTATTGCCGACGAAACTGCCGATATCTCCGGTATTGAACAATTATCTTTGTGTGCCAGGTATTATGATTCTGATGATGGGAAAATGCACGAAGACTTCTTAAAATTTGTACCTATTTATGAAGTTAATGGTAGGAATTTAGCAAATACTATAGTGGAAGAATTAAAAAATATGAATATTGAAGTAAATAATTTGCGGGGCCAGGGATACGACGGCGCTGCTGTTATGAGTGGTAAAATGAATGGCGTTGCCGCACTGGTTAAAAAAGAATATCCTACAGCTCTTTATATACACTGCAGTTCTCACAACTTAAACCTATCAATATCTTATTCTTGTAATATACCTGAAATAAGAAATACCATGGGTACAATTGAAAGTGGATATTTATTTTTAAACACTCCAAAAAGACAAATAGTTTTCAGTGAAAAATTGAATTTATTTAAAGAAGAAGAAAAGTTGAAAGATAATGGGTGTCAATCAAAAAAACTAAAACTGAAACGCCTTTGTCCAACTCGATGGGTGGAACGCCATAATTCGGTGGAAATATTTTATGATTTTTTACCTGTTATTTTGAGTAGCTTAGAAGAAATGATCACGTGGTCCGATAAAGATACGGCCACGAAAGCTAATCAACTACTTTTAGCTTTACAGGCTTCTGAATTTCATATTAGTCTGGCTATAATTAATAAAATGTTCAAATATACCAAGCCTCTTAGTATTTACTTACAGAAGCAAAATATTGATTTATGCGAAGCCATTAACCATATTAATATTATAATAAAAGAGTTAATGACTATTCGAGAAAATGCTGAAACTGTCTTCAGTGATTTATTCAAAATAATTGTAACACAATCAAAAGAAATGGATATAGAAATTAAAATTCCAAGACTTGCCAAAAGACAAAAACACCGATGCAATATAATGATGAACACACCTGAAGAATATTATAGAGTAAGCATTTTTATTCCATTCATTGAGTCTATTATTGAACAGTTAAACGACCGATTTAATAATCACAGAGAAATAATATCTGGGTTTCAAGCGTTAATTGATTATAATATTAAAACTGATCTTCATCAACTTGTACATTTTTATCAAAATGATACCGAATGCTATGATAAAGTAGTTATAGAAATTAATTTATGGCATAGGTTTTTAAGAGAAAATAATATTAAACCCACGAGTGCATTAGACGCACTATCAAAATGTAATCCGGATTTTTATAAAAATGTATATACCTTATTGCACATCCTCGTTGTTCTACCTGTTACATCGTGTGAAGCGGAACGAACATTCTCATCTCTCAAGAGAATTAAAAACTATTTGAGGAACACTACTTCTGAAAATAGGTTGAATGGTTTGGCTAATCTTAATATTCACCGAGAAGTCCCAGTAACAGTGGAAGAAGTTATAAATATATTATCTGAAGAAAACCGGCGCTTAGATTTTACACTATAGATAATAATAATAAATAATGACTTTACCATAATTTAATTGGCATAATAATAATAATTATTTTTTCATTGTAAATATAAATTTAAAAATGTAAATAATATGTGTATTGAATAATATAATTGTATTTATCAAGCAATGAAATGTATTTATAATGTATATAGTATATACTCAGGAAGAGAACAGAAAAACAATATATAATAAATAAAAAATTTTCCTGGACCCCCCCCCCCTTGAATAAATCCTGGTTGCGCCACTGAAATATATTGTTATTTATACAAATTGTATACGTTGATTTAATGTAATGTAGCGTTGGAATTATTGAACAGTTTCTTTTGGTTTGTCGAAATGTTTAATTATTTCTTCTATTTTGTAGCCATTACAATTCATCTGCTATCTTAATTATTAATTGTGTTACGTTATCAAAACAACATTTAACAATATTATTCTTGTGACTATTGAAACACAATTTTCTAATGTCAACTGAATTTATTGTTATAATTATTATTTTATAGTTATTACAACAATAAATTATTTTACAATGCTATTTTGTTAAAGACTATTCAAATATTTTTTTCCGTGTATCAACTTAATATGAGCGCGACAAGGCTACGACAAATTGTGGTAAAGTTATACAGGTATTATAAATAATTAAAAAATAAAATGTAAATAATGTAAATAATAAATTGTCCTTACGTTATTATCGTAACGTATCTTACGTAACAAAATAATTAATTAGAATTCAAATGCTTTGCAATAGCCCAATATGGTAATATACACTATAAAGGTCTATTTACACACAGCAGTGACGTGACAGTGCCGTGACCGTGCCGTACCCGTTCCGGGATTCTACCGGCCGTGATTTCTATTCACATTGGTCAGTGATTCATCCGTCATTGAGTAGTGTGCATCATCTGCCACGATGACTTTGTTTTCGGAAAATGAACTTTTGATGATTGCTTTGATTTTGGACGAAGAGGAGGAAGAAGAAGTAGTAAAAAAAAAACGGATATGGGTACATCAGGCATGGAAGAAAAGGCCAACAGAAGGGGAATTTTCTACTCTATATAAGGAATTGATGGATGATGGAACAAAGTTTTTTGAATACTTTAGAATGTCGGAAAATTCATTCAACTTACTGTTAAGCAAATTAGAAATTCATCTAAAAAAACAAGACACACACTGGAGAAAAGCTATTACACCAAAAGAACGGCTCGCAGTTTGTTTAAGGTAATTACAGATATAAATATTATTTAATACAATACAAACTGATTTATTTTTAATACACAAAATAAAAATTTAAAGCTAACAACATTAATTTTTATTAAATAATTTTTAAAAATGTTCAATTCTTTCACGTTCTTTCAACTCAATATTTTTGAAAATATACTGTAAAGTCTTGGTTTCGATCACTTAATGAATTAGTGAAAGAAGAAGTTGTTGGAGTAGGATGATCGGCTGCAGGGGAGGACTGTTCAGAGTATGATGAAGTAGAATACGTTGAAATAGGAGATGGCTGCGCAAATTGTTCTTGGTCCATAATCATTTTAAACTCGTAGTTTTGAACGGCAGCAAAAATATCAGATTTAGCGTAATGCCAGTAGCGTGGGGTTAATTTTTTCAAAACTGGAGCTATTCCGGATAAAAAAGCGTCAACAGGATGTTTTGGTTCCAATGGTACCATACTTTCATTTTTTTTTACCAGGTACTCCATAACAGTAGCAGCGGCTGTCTTTGAAGGAGGAGCGTCTGGTACCGAGTATTTTTTTTTCTTTCGTGGTGTTGAAAATTGAGAGGAACCTGATTGATTTAAACTTGGCAAAGGACAACTATTTTGTGACTCTACAATCACAGGATTATCAGCTTCTTCTGTGGTACAGTTTCGAGAGTATTCTTCATTTTCGTTAGGTTCATTAACGTCATCATCAATATTAATATATTCATTTGCGACTTTGTCATCAATGTTTGACATTGTGTCCCTCTCATCAAAGAATTTCGTTATAAAACTCAACTGCTGTGCATATTTGTACTGCTTTATTATTTTCGCCTTTTGACCACTCACAGTTTTATTTTTCTTCACCGATTTTCTGAAGTTGTCTCTTATATTTCCCCACCTACTTTTAGCCGAAGGCACTGAAATAGACAAAAATGTAATGCTACATATAAAACATTTATATGCGTTAAATTTATTCACTTAACATATAATATTATGTACCTTACATATACGCAGTGTCCCACGGAGATCTGACAAATGAAATAACTTTTGTTCTAATCAATATTTTTTAAACAATTCTTTTAAATATAATTCATAGACACTTGTGCTACATTTTTAGAATACATTTTTTATTTTTTAATACGAGATCGTAATTTATTTAACGAAAATATTGATATTTAAAAAAATTGTAAAAAATCAGCCTTTCGACTTAAATAAGTGTTTTTACCATATAAATTTTTCTAAAAATCAGATTTACAAATTGGTTATATTGAATATTTCGAAACAAAATTTTATCAATTTTTAAGTTTTTTATTTTCAGTATTAAAAAAAAAAAAAAAAAGGAACCAAAAAATGTAGCGCAAGTGTCTATGAATTATATTTAAAAGAAATTTTTAAAAAATATTGATTAGAACAAAAGTTATTTCATTTGTCAGATCCCCGTGGGACACACTTGTATTCTTAAAGCATGTTACAAAATTTAAAATGATAACTATTGCTAAAAAAAAACTCATTATCATATACATAATATAATTATAATAATAAACAATTAAATATTTATAAAATTAAAATAGTAGTTACACAAATTTGTAAAACCAGTCCATTATTCATTTTTATAGATATTTGGCCACGGGTGATTCGCTTAAAACAATTTCGTTTAGCTATCGCATGGGGCATAGTACCAGAGGCGGTTTGAACAATTACATCTTACCGGGGCAGATAAATTGAAACCACCCACCTACCCCTGTCCTACTCTAAAAAAATTGTTTTTGTTTCGTTTGATTTAAATAAGAACTGCTTAAACGTTAATTATGTATCAATAAATATGTTCTTAATTCTTAAATTTACTGGTATATTAAATTTTAATTTATTTAACCAAAATATACCTACAAAAAGCAGGGTTAAGCTTAAAAGTTTAAAAAAAATTGAAAATGTTGTTGTACCTGCTTGTTATTTTAGTCCTAGGAAAAATATATAAATCTATAATAAATAGGTATAAATTAATTCAAAATAAATGTTATAATTAATATGTTAACAACTTAAATCTTAATGTTTTGTATAGTATACATTTGTCATTAGTTATAATTTTTAAATATTAGTATTACAGTTTTTATTTGTTAGGTTTAACATATTATTATTATTTAAAACCAACCTAAGTAAAATTATAAATATGATTTTAGTGAAACATACTTTTCAAATATTCAATATTGCTTATAAATTTCATAAGTTTTAATGAATGAACAAATTATGTATATTTAACATAATAATATTCATTTTTTTTTCTATTTTAAAACTACAAATTACAATCTAAATGTTTAAATAATTATTCATTATGTATATCTAAAGTAAATAAACCAAACAATTTATGAAAATAGTCATGGTTATAACTTATCAATTATGAAATATTATGATGGATATCGCCATTACAGTATCATAATAAACAACTACATATTAACTATTAAGTAAATAGTACTTTTATAAAACTATCAACAGGTTTATTTTCACAGATTAAGAGATATTATGTTCACCATGTCTGCATTACTCCACAGAACTAAATACATGAATATAAAACATAAAAAATATATCCAAGAAAAATATACATTATTATAAATTATACTATATTCTACGGATTATATTATAAAAAATTAATAAAAAAATAACATTAATAACTATACAATTATTACTGATACAACAGTTCTGTTTGCAATAATTTGGATTTCATTGCAAACCTATCAATAGCCTTTTCTTTATTTATATCTATATCTGGTGAACATGATAATACCATTAAATGGTCAAGCCATTGACGACCTATGTTTAGTTTTTATTAACTTGAGTTTTGAGAACGTTCTTTCGGCTGTAGCTGAAGTCGAAGGAAGTGTACATATTGCTTTATACACTGTATATAAGTTTGGAAATGCTGATTCCAGATTAAACTTGCATAACAGTTTTAAGATTTGTACCATTTTAAAATCTGACTTTTTGATTTTTTCGATACTTTCTGTTTGAATATCTTCATCACTATTTTCTGTGTCTTCTGTATCTTGGGAACTTATAAACAATTTGGATATATTTAAATCAACATTTTTTGTATTTAGCTCATCAAAATAGTTTTTAAATATTTCAAATTCTACACTTAAATTTTCTTCATTCACTGCGGTTAACCATTGTGTTATTTTTTTAAAAATATCCTTAGGGTATTCTTCGCCAAATTTGTCAGGAGAAAAAAATGTCAAACTTTTTAGAATATGTTCAGCGTTAGAATACCGTTTATCAATCATCATGATTTTTTTATCAAGTGTAATATTATAAACTTCACTTACAAAATTGTCTTCGGTTGAATTTGATCTTTCATCATTTGACAATTCGCCATCCATTTTTTTTTTAAACTAACACGTTTCCATATCCAATTTCTTTCATTTAATTCAAATTTCTCACAGAAAGTTTTTGCTTCATTAATAAAACATTCAAGGAGTTGTTCTCTTCCTAAATTTCTTAAATGGAATAATTCATTTCTAGTTGCTTTAACAAGTTTCATTGCTTCGACAAAATCTAACTTGGAGGACTGCAAATAATTTGATAAAGGTGTGGTAGAATTAAATATTTTCTTCATCATAAACATAATTACTATAAACTCAAATGAATTTAATGATTTTAGTAGACCTTTTGCCAATGTTTTTGACTTCATATCAGTTTCATTTGATTTTTGATTACTTAATGTCTCAAGTGTTTTTAAAATAGCTCCATAAGTTACATGAACTGCTTCAATCGCCCGGTCATGGTATGTCCAACGGGTCTCAGAAAAGTG
The DNA here is from genome assembly GCF_001856785.1 of Myzus persicae. Taxonomy (NCBI): domain Eukaryota; kingdom Metazoa; phylum Arthropoda; class Insecta; order Hemiptera; family Aphididae; genus Myzus; species Myzus persicae. Next base: position 26,061 of record NW_019100585.1, on the reverse strand, counting down.
TTTAAGACGCCTTACACGCTGAGAAGGTGGATATAATTCCTTTTGGCTCTGTACGTATAAATGTGTTCTTTTTCTAGAACCCAGGAAGGTAACTAATGTTTGTATAGTTCCAAAAAAGTTTGTTACTTTTTCATTTGCAGTACATGCATCAACCACTGCTAAATTTAAACAATGTGCAAAACACCAAACATGTAAAGCACATGGATTTTGAGCTTGTATATAACCTCTAAGGCCTTTTAACTCACTTTGCATATTGGAAGCTCCATCATATGCCTGGCCAATGAGTTGTTTCCTCCAGTTTAATCCATAGCGTTCACATAATTCACAAAATACATCAAACATCCCTTTTCCAGAAGAATCATTTACTTCATCGATACCAACTAAACGCTCAAAAACTTCACCATCGTCAGAACAATATCGTATAACAAATGCCAATTGATCAATCTTTGCATTATCTGTTGTAGTATCAATTATGACAGAAAACATACCAGCATTCTTGACTGTTTGTAAGATTTTGTAACGAAGAGTTTCCGCTAAAGCTTCTAACATAGCATTTTGAGAATCTTTTGACATAAAAGTGAGTCTTTTTTTTTATCAGTATTATTCATGTTTTCTAGATGAGCTAATAATATTGGATGATAGTTAGATAAATGTTTAGTAAGGCCTATAAACTTTCCTTGATTGATAGAATCATTTTTTAACATTTTTTCATTGTGGCCACGAAATGCTGAATCGTATTTTGAAAGATACAAAATAATATCCATAAGTACTCTTATAATTTCACGATTCTTGGATACTTGAGTATTTCCAGATCTAATTAGTGATAAATCTATTCGATTTTGACTGACATACATTGCTCTACTAATTTCTGACTCTAAATGGACTTTACAAGATTCGTGATCCTTTAAACGAGTAGATAAATGTTTCCAATCATTACATCCGGTCGTAGAAAATATATTATTCTGAGCTTTAGAAGTACCATATAAGCGACAAGTCCAGCAATAAACACGGTCTACTATTAGAGAATATGCAAGCCAATTTCTACTGTGTGTATCATTGTTAGTTTCTTTTTTATAATAAACTTCTGAAAATGACCGTTTAGTACCACTTAAAGAAGATTTAGGAAATTCTCCTCCTGGCAAATCTTTACTGACTGGTTGTAAAGGGCCAAGATTGGTTAGCATTTGTAGAAGAGCTGATGAGATTTTAACATTTATATACAAATATGGATCATTAATATGTTGTGATTCTGTCAATGAAAGACCATCAGCTTTAAAAACTTCATAAGCATCCAAACTCTCTAAGTTCTGTAGATTAATTGTATTTGAACTACAATAATAAAAAAATGAATTAAAATAATACTATAAATATACATGTTACATTACGTTTTATAATTTTATTAATTTTCACTTTCAATAGTGCAATGTTCTAAGGGGAAAATTGTTAATTTGTTACCTCAGTTGTATATTATATTTAAATATGGGTAAAATAAAATTTAAAAATATTAAAAATCCTATTTGGTTATTATTTTTAAAAAATAAGTATTAAATTTTACCTTGCAGTGACTTCTGATAGTATGAAGTTATTGATTGAGGTTGGTGGAGATGGAGGTGACATCATATATTTGTTGGTAATGGCATTATTTTTATTTTCCAGACTAATGAATAAAGAATAAATATTAAAACCATTTAAAAAATGTTATTATTTTAATTTATAGATAATATTTAAATTGACCTTTTAGAATCTACAAACAAACTTGGATTGGTAATATTATGTTGTGATTCAGACAGTAAAATACCATCAGTTTTGGCAACATCCAAACCAGCCAAACTCTCTATGTCTTGTGGATTATTTTCATTTGAACAACTACAATTTAAAAAAAAGTGTAATTAATAAACAGGGTGTAACAGATAGAACTGACTTTTAGAATAACTTTTGTTCAAATCTAGATTTTATAATTTTGATTTTTGTTTATCATTTATAGACCCTAGCGCTACATGTATAATTTATTTATTTATATTTTGTGTAATGGGCGATGGGAAAATGTTATTATAAAATATTTAACTATACCTTGTTTTGTCTTTTGATGGTATAAACATTGATGAGGAATGCGATACAAGTGTTTCATTTTTATGAAGCAATTTTAATTCAGGATCTGAAAATGAAACTATTTTTATACATTCAATAATATGTTATAAAAATATGAATACACTTATCAATACTTGAAGTAGTTTTTTATTTTTCTTAACAGATTTGTCTTTAGAATTATATTCTAATTCATGTTTTTTAGTATGACTTGAAGTAAAGAAAGAAGCTATACTTGGACTACACTGATTTGCTTTCTTAATTTTACATGCATTTAAATGACGTGTCCAATTTGTTGTATTCATTGTGTGTCTTTTTTTTCCACACACACAAAATTCGCTGTCGCACAACGAAGACATTAGGAGTGAAAAAAGAACACCAAATAGAAACACAAAGCCACAAAATTCAATAATAAATTAAAATAAAAAGTTTTAATACACGCGTTACTCGTCGTGACTCGCGGGTAGTGGCAGACGCCAGACAGCAGTGACACTAACTAGTTAATACTTAATACTTATATAATAATATATAAGGTATATAATTATTATTTTTCAAATTTTAGATAACAGCAAATAATGTAGATATGGTATAAATAAATTTAATTTTTCATTGGACAATCTATAATCTATTTTTATAGAAGTATTGGGAAACTTTTATGTTTAATAAAATGCAACGCTAGTGCTAATCGCTAATATCATATTTATTTTGTAATAATAATATTGTTAAAGAAATACGTAGAAAGGTTGTTACGTTAATTTCGTAAATGTATGATATAATTCAATATTTAATAACTACATACTTATAAATAACTTTTTCCTCGAAAGAGAGCAATGATAATGATAATCCATATGTCATTGCGTGAAGTTGGGGTACGTCGTGCGTACGATAACGTCGATAACGATTAACGAGTGATTACTGATTAATAAGATAATAATATAATATGCAATTTACAAGATTATAAATTTAAGTAGTTTTATTACTGTCCCACCGGCCATCGCTAGATAATTTTTCACATTTAAATGATTTTTCAAGTTTTTTTTATTAATGAACTTTTCCAAAAACTTCTGTTAACCAGTTTTTAGAACAAAATGATGTACCCATTCTCAATAAAACTGATTTTCGGGAGCGCAGCTTATTTTATTCATTTTAAATCTTCAGAAGATAATGGCGCCAACTGAATAATTTCGTGTTATGTTTTCCCCGGATCTGGAGGCATTTTTTTTTTAAATTCGTGCCTGATAATAATATGTATTATTTTGTGCTTATCCGACTTATCCCAACTATACGTTGTCCTATTATTTTGGTTATAACTTATAATATTTTAATCTAATGAAATTTATTATGTACCTAGATAGTACCTATTACATTGGCATTGATTTAAAATAGGTTATAATGTACCTTTAGTTTCTAAATATTTGTATAAAACATTTATTACTATTGAATTCTCTTGAGTTTCATTTTACCAAACTACTGAGCACTAACCCACTGACCCACCCACCCACCCAAACCAAATTTTTTTTACCGGGGCGCCGCCCCGGTAGAAGTTGCTTACAAGCCGCCTCTGCATAGTACAGTTTACAAGATCGTTCGAGAAACCTGTCAAATAATTACTGAAAATCTTATGGACGAGTTGATGCCTACACCAACTGAAGAAATGTGGGAGAACATAGCTAATGATTTTTTTCGTATGTGGAATTTTCCGGGATGTATCGGGGCTCTGGATGGAAAACACGTTACCATTCAAGCACCTCCAAATACAGGATCAATGTTTTTTAATTATAAAAAGACATTCTCTATAGTTTTGTTGGCTCTTCTGGATGCTCACTGTAATTTTATTGCTGTTAATGTAGGGGCATATGGCAAGAGTAGTGATGGAGGTGTTTTTGCTAATTCAAATTTAGGTAAAGCACTTCATCGTGGATCATTGAATATTCCAGCTAATTTGACCATACCCAACACAGATACACAAGTCCCATATGTAATTGTAGGTGATGAGGCATTTCCTCTAAAACCTTACTTGATGCGACCTTATCCAGGGGACAAATTAGATGACCGAAAGCGCAACTTCAATTACCTTTTGAGTCGTGCCAGGAGGACATCAGAAAATACATTCGGTATACTTACGCAAAAATTTAGACTCTACAATAGACGAATTCAGGCATTTCCAAAACATGTAGACTACATAATTTTGGCCACTTGTTTACTACATAATTTCATTAAAAAATACGATTCGTATACGTACAATTACGTAAATCAACAAGCTGATAGAAGTAACGGTCATACGCTACAACATTTAAATTTTCAAGGAGGGAACGCAACGACAGACGCATTTCGTGTTAGGGAAGTATTCACTGAATACTTTAATTCTGAGGTTGGGTCTCTACCTTGGATATAAAATAATTAAATTTAAGAAAATAATGTATGAAATAAAAGGACGATTTAAAAATATTACTCGTATTATTATAAAAATATGTTATAACTTATAAGTTATAAGTTTATAATTAAGACCATATTCTATATTTTATATTTATTATTAATAATAATAACATAATTGATAATGTATTTGATGTACCTATTTCTTATAATATAATATGTATTTAAACATGATATAATGTGTACATAATATAATATTTATATAAATAAATAATGTATTTCTTACCAGTTGTTTCCATTTCTTCTGCTATTTTACTCCAAATAGTATTCTTGTAATCTGTGTCCATGTACTTTGCATGAGATAAATCATACAATACGGGATATTTCCGCACTAATTCAATAAGTTTTTCGTCGTTCATTTTTACAAAAATTGAGAGAGTCAATGAATTACAACAAAATTCACTGCCGTGAAATATGAAAAATATCGTCGGCAAGTAATCGCAAATTCACGGTACGACGACGGCGACAACACTGTTTTCGTTTGTACGGTCACTCGCCGGACGAGTGAGAACATCATGCTTATCTTTCCTTTAATGCCGGGTTCACACTATTGCAATTTCTGGCATGCTTTTTCCCGCATGCTTATTTTTACTCGTGCAAGAACAAAATTGAACAAATGTGAACGTTGATAATACGCATGCAAGTTCTTGCATGCTCAAACTTGCATGCAGTCCGGCATGTCGGACAGTAATTGAATGCAATTAGGTAATTGTATGCCAGTTTACTCTCAAACACGATTAGTGAACCACGTGGATGTGATTGTGTTTTATGAATTTTGTTTTAAGTTTATTTGTTAAATAATTTAATTTTTAAACACTGAAATGGCTACTTCCAAATCAAAGTATAGTTTGAACGAAGAAAATGTACTGAAATTAATTACTTTGTATCGCCATCATGAAGTACTATGGAACGTAAAACTGAACCAATATAAGAACAAAGATGCACGGAACCAGGCATATAAAATGATTTCTGAAGAAATGAATGAACCTAATTTTGGACCATCTGATGTTCCAATAAAAATAAAAAATTTACGTACGGCCTACCACCAAGAAAAAAGAAAAGTAGAGGATTCAAAAAAGTCTGGATCAGGTGCCAACGATGTGTATAAACCAAAAGTATTTTGGTTTGAAGCACTTGATATATTTTTGCATCCGGTTGTCGAATCAAGGAAAACTCATTCTAATTTGGTAATTTTTTAATATATTTCACTACCAAAATGTAAATAAATTAAATTACATAAATACCAATAGTAAATACTAAATTTATGTATAATATAATATTAGAATTTAGTATATAGGTCCGTGAAGTTGGTCGCACAATGTCAAAATTTTAAAAAATGTAATACGTAACTAATACAAACATAATAATAATATTAATTAATATATAGATAAATTTACTTAAAAAATCATATTATCCTGCCATGGAACAGCACCTTCGTTATTAAAATATTGTGTGTATTTTTCTCGCAATGTTGTGGCTGATGTCGACGGATATCTCGGTGGGTGAGAAGTCATATTTATAATTCCTGTTGGTTGTACTTCATTACGCCATGATCCGGGAGACCAATTACAATTATCTAAATCTTCATAATCAAATGTACCCGATGGTGTGTAGGTATTAGGCGATTTTATTCTAAGCCAATTATGTAAAGCACAAGTAGCATTTACGATACTGTCTACCTTTTCTGGAATAAGCGATATTGGTTTTTCATAAACTCTAGATCGACTTGTTAGAATTCCAAAAGCATTTTCTACTATACGCCTAGCTCTTGACAATCTATAGTTAAAAATTTTTTGCTCTTTTGTTAAATTTCTTCGCGCATATGGTTTCATTAAATATGGTTTCATAGGAAACGCTTCATCGGCAACAAAAACTGCGTCTTTTGGGAGGTTTAGTTTATTATTTTCAATTGCATATTTTAAGGAACAATCTGCAAATATACCACCATCCGACTGTCTTCCTTTTGCTCCAATATCTACATAACGAAAGCAATAATCATGATCTACACTTGCCATTAAGACTATACTACAAGAATTTTTGTAGTTGAAGTACTCAGTCCCTGTGCCCGGTGGTTTTTTTACAACTACATGTTTCCCGTCAAGGGCACCAACGCAGTTAGGAAAATTCCAACGCAAATTGAAACCATTTTGGATTTTTTTCCATTCCTCTTCTTTTCTAGGGACCTGGAAATGTATAAAAATATTTCAGATTCAAAAATAATATAAATATTAAATATAACATAAAACCATACAACCATTTGAACAGTTGATTATTTTATTTATTACGTTTTCGAAGTACCCACCTAATTTTCAACTTATTATTTATTATAGGAAATGCTCATTGAAAAAGATAATGAATCTCAGTCAAATTTTGTTTGTGAAAATTTAACATCAGCCGAGTCTATTCAGCTGAATAGCTCTTTTTCATCAGTTGAACATAATGCTACATTAATCTCTGCAGTTAACAATACATCCCAACTATCATCGGACTTATCAGAAAAAGTTTTATCACCTCCGCTACCACCTCCACGGACTTTATAACGATCAATTTCAAAAAAAAGGAAAAATGAAGTGTCGGATACAACATATCTTGATAATGCTCTAAAAAAATTAGACGAAATATCTGAAAAAACAACACAACCGTTGGAAATGAACGAATTTGATGCATTTGGTAATTTAGTATCAACGATGTTAAAAAAATTACCCATAAATTTATCATTTCAAGCACAAAGTGATATACATAGCTTACTTATTAAATATAAATTGCAAGCTGTACAACCAAGTCCAAGTGGAGTATTTAACTTTTCGCAAACACCAGTTATTTATAATCAACAAGCTACTAATGATATACATGTGGAATATTCACCAGGGTACAACACAACATTAGCAGTTCCATCGGTATCATCCCATTTCGCCGAATCCTATTTCGCCGAATCCTACTTTACCGACAAAAAAAAACAGTTGTATACGGATTAATATAAAATCCCATTTGGCCGAATGCTATTTTTTCGAATCCCATTTTGCCGAAAAATTTAAAATAAAATTGTATTTGTTAGGTCATAAAGACTAAAAAATTAATACAAGGTTCCTAATATATTGTGACAAAAAGTGGTTAAATAAGTTTTTAATATTTCTAACTCTAAAATTCAAAAATTCACTTTTTTCTGTTGCTTTTCGCTATAATTGATGTATTATTAAAGTGGGAAGAAAGCTATTTCAGGTGACATCGTCGCGGAAACATCGTTCCGTAATCTTATCGCTGATAAAGTGACAATAGTAATAAAAACTTACATCTACAAATGTAAAATGTTACACATATAATGATGATGAGTTTACTCACAGTCACTCTCTTTATAATCTGCAGTCACATTTGCCACTCGTACTAGTTATTTAAGTGTTGTATTTTAAAAGTGTATTTTAATATGTCTTGGTATACAATTAATTCAAACCGCGGCAAACCGCTATTAGTTGTAGATAATTATATACATAGGATTGACCGAAATAATGGAAATAATGAATATTATAAGTGTATTGATAACTGTGGAGGACGAGCAATATTAAGATCGCAAACGACTGCAATAATATCCAAAATTCATCATCACCCGACGCATGGAGCTGAATTGGCACGACGTGGATTTCGAGAAACTCTAAAGGTAAAATAAATCTTCAGTTTGTTTATATATTATATTATAGTTTGTATATATTATAAGTATACGTATATATATTGCGTTAATATATAAATAATACAGTGTGATTGATTAAGCGTAAAACACTCATTATTTCAAAAAGTATTCGTGTTTTTGAAAACAATTTTTTACATAGTTTTAAGTCGTTAAAAATAATACGTTTTTATTAAAAAATTATATTTTTAAATATTTTTTATCCCCTATATTTTTTTTAGTTTTTTAGTTTTTTGAATGACAACATAGAGTTTTAATTTCATATTCCAAAGCAGAATAATTTTCTGAGTATTTTGATACATAAAAATCGAATTTTGGGCGAGTAGTTTATGAGTTATACGTATTTATAGTTTAGACAAGCGGAGTGGAGTGGTACGGGGTACCCCGCAAAATTTTAAATACGTAAACTCATGAACTACTGGTCCTAAATTTGATTTGTATGTGAATAACGATTTTTTTTTTTTACTACGATAACTTATAACAAACCTTGCATTAAAAATTAACTTAATTAAATTAAATTTTAAAGATTTTTAATATAATAAATTATATGCCCCGGGCGCCAAATTTTTAAATAGTATAATATTAAATATTATAAAATATTATTATATTTTTTATATATATATTATAATAATAAATCATATATCAAGCGTGTATATAGTATACATATATAATTAGTATGTAGATCACATAAAAAACGAATTATTATATATTTAGGAAAAAGTGGTTTCAAATCCAACAAAATCTGTGCCTCAGAATTTCCACGAAGTGAGACGATCCCTTGTTTCTTCAGGAATAAAAGGTTGCACTATATCAGAAGTAGAAGATGCTGTTCCTGTATATACTAGTGTCAGATCTTCAGCATACAGAAAGCGAATGAAATTGGTACCAAAATTACCTACAAAGTTATCGGAACTTATTCTTGAGAACGAATGGAGATCAACTAACGACAGAAAGGATTTTTTATTAGGTAATTATTTTTTCATGACAACTTGAGAAGTAGGTACTGCTCAATCAGTTAATAATACAAACCATTAATAACTAAATGTATATAGGATGTGATGGTCTTGACGACAAAATTGTTGTATTTGGGACGGAAGGATTCTTAAGAAGACTATGCAGTAGTGAAATTATTTTTATGGATGGGACATTTAAATCAGCACCTCAGTTATTTACCCAAATTTATACTTTGCACAGCTATGTTGTAGGAATAATGATACCATTGGTAATTATAATTATAAAAATAAACTAATAGGAGTTTTTAGTACATAATTATTAATTATAGAAAATTGACTTTAAAGGCTTATGCATTGCTACCCAACAAAAGCACAGAAACGTATTCCAGAATGTTTAAAATAATAAAAGAAGCTGCTCTAAGGAATGGTTTAATATTTAACCCCAATACATTTCAAATAGACTTTGAAATTGGTATGATTGTTTCAATTAGAGAAACTTTTGGATATACAACATCTATAAAAGGATGTTTATTCCACTTGGGTCAATCAATTTGGCGGAAAGTTCAAAATTTAGGGCTTGTTCGTGATTATAATCAAAATGACGATATAAAAAAAACTGTACGCCGTATGTGTAGCCTAGCTCTAATACCAATAGACCAAATCGATGATTGTTGGACAGAAATTCATGCCCAAGCGCCTCAACATGAAGGTAAATATTAAAAGGTATTTAAAATTTGTGTACTACAATTTTTATATTTATATAAATAAATTATTTAGGTTTGGATAGATTGATGAGTTACTTCGTAGAAACTTATTTGGATAACGACGTTAGTATATTTAGTCGTAGCATGTGGAACCACTACGAAACAGACCATACGAGGACAATTAACCACCTCGAGGGTTGGCATGCAGCTCTTAACAGGACTATATGTCGACCACACCCAAACATTTTTATTTTAATCAAAGAATTAAAAAACCAGCAGCAAAATTTTGAACTTGATATTATTACTCAAAAAAAATGTAACCAAGCTCCGAAAATGAGGAAAAAGTACAAAACTTTAGAAGACCGATTAAAAACGGGAAAAGAGCGGTAAATACTAAATAATTAACTATATAATTATTATAATATTATATTAATACCTCAAATGTATGTTTAATTCAGATTTGGAAATGGACAAATATCTATTATGGAATATCTAGATGCGATTATTTACCACTTCCATCTTGAATAAAATTATAAATATAAATATAAATTTTTTTATACATTTTTTGACAATTAATGTTTTTATATATTTTTACTAAATATTAATTATTTTTACTAATTTCTACTATACATTTTTGACAATTAATGTTTTTATATATTTTTACTATAACGTAATTATTATTTCATTTATTTTTATTATTTCACCATTTTATTTGACTATATATTTTAAAATAATATTATAACGAAACAAAATTCTATTTTACTATGCTTCGGCGAGATGGGTTTCGGCGAGATGGGTTCGGCGAGATAGGTTTCGGCGAGATGGGTTTTCGGCGAGACGGGATTCGGCGAAATGGGTTTCGGCGAAATGGGCCCAAATCGTTCCATCTGCCAGTAACCAAATGTCAAATGAAAGTAATGGTTCATCAGCCTATTCTTCAAATGATGATATTTTTTCTTTGTAAATATTTTATATTTCTTATAGGTACCTAACAAGTTTTTATTTTATAATTTTTTTTTAAGTTTTTGAATTTTGATAAAAAAAACTAAGAAAATGTTTATTTAAAAAGAATATTATACCTATTGTTAAATTTTATCATATTTGGTTTATTACAATTTTAGATCTCTTTAAGATTTTTTTTTTTATTTTACTTAAATTAATTTTCTGTACCTATATTGTTTATATAGATATAAACTTTCATAGATAACCTAGGTATCTACCTAATTGTATACTTTTTGGTGAAAATAAAGATAAAAAACATAGTACTTACTTCAATGAATTCTTTCAATGCAGTATAAATAGCATCACACACATCTGGTAGAAACGTACTTATTGTGTTCTTTGGTACTCTGAATAAGTATTGAAGACTGGTAAAAGAATTGCCTGTGGCCAAAAAACGAAGTACTATTTCCAATTTTGTACGTGCAGGTAATGCTTTTCTAAAAAAAGTGTCTTCTTTTTGAATTAATGGTTTAACTTTATCCAGTAAATATTGAAAAAGGTAATTATCCATTCTCAAAAAGTTTTTGTATGATGATGGATCTTCATTTCTTAATTCAAAACATAAACTATTTGATGCGCCAACACTATTTCTTCTACTAATCCACTGTCGAACCCATAATCTTTTTTTTTTTAAAGCTTCTTGCTTCTTTTTTAAGATTTCTTTACGAAGCATATCACAAACAATAAGTACTCCTTTTTTTGTTGGATCCATTTAACAGTCTCGTAAAAATTAAAAATATTTCAAAATTAAAAAAAAAACAGCACTTCTAGTCGCGATCAGATCACTTTTGAAACTAAACAATATTTAAATACATGCAAGACTACACATATACAAGCATATATGTGAACATGCACTTGCGTATTACCATGCGTATTCTTGCATGATATATATTGCAAGCAAGTTTACAATGCAAGAAATTGCAATAGTGTGAACCCGGCATAAGAATATTATTAATTATGCCGGGGGAATCCCGGAACGGTCACGGTACTGTCACGTCACTGCTGTGTGTAAATAGACCTTAATGTAGATATCGATAGGCGATATTAAAATATAATCAGTATCTACCTAAGTAACGTGGATCTATACTATCAGTTTAGAAATATTATGCTGAATAAACCGGGTAAATATAGAATATATATAATTAACTAAACGCTTAATTCAATTTTTGAAATTGCACTTTATCTTAAATCGCCGAGTGGGTACAAACGTACGGGACTACGGTCTACGCCCTACGGAGTATACGGACTACGGCAACAGTATTCAGAGTCTCTTCATGTCTTCTGCAATAAATTGTATTTTAGTGTAAACGCACTTGTGTAGTTATTAAGTCAAAATAATGTAGTGTCATCGATTTTAAAATTTCGAAAATTGAAAACTTATTTTATATTTTATTATTATAAATGCATCTACCGTAATGTTATTCGTGATGAGAAATTTTGTGGAAATGTGTGTTCAATATTTGAATAAGATCGACCATACTAATAATGATAATGTACCATAATAATATAATATGATGTGATGTCTTATATTTATAGGTACCAGCTATATATATTAGACGGTGTTGGTGCAGATGCGTACGTCTCACTTGCGTACACGGCGATTTTCTTCTCAGTTGCGTACACAATTATCAAAGGTCAAACTACGAACGAATATTATAGTCACATTTGCGTACACAGCTTAAAATGTGGGCATTCCCTTTGTATACTTTTGTTGCCTAAATATATATTATAAGCTATTTCATTATTATTATTTCACTATTATCATCTTATCGAAAGACGTACGATTCGCTGTATATATGCACTGTTTTACTTAATAGGATTTGATCTACGATTGTATGATTGATACGTATTTTGATACGTAACATCAGTGTTTGAACAGTATACCATACTGACAACGGTGTTGCTGCTCACGGCAATTTTATTCTTATTTTTTTTTTCTATAATTTATTATTAATATTAAAATGGAATTAATCGAAACAACCAAAAAGAAGCCATCTTTAATTGACGGTAGCGGGTTTCAATACCGACAACATCGCAAAAATAAAGATGGAACCATAAGCTGGTTGTGTGTAAACGAAAAAAAAAAAAACTGCAGAGGAACGTTAAAGTCACAAGGCAATAATGTGCTTTCCATCACCGATCACGAGTGCACTCCCGATGTGGCAAAGACTGAAGTCGCAAAATCCTTGTCTACAGCTCGCAAGAGGTAAAACATATTAATATTAAATAAATAATAATAATATACAGGATTTAAAAAAAAAATATATAAAATAATAATAATTAATAAAATATTTTATTATCATTCAAAAAGTTACATATACACAATTTAATGTTTAAAATAATTTGATACATTTTAAGCTATATTTTATACGTGTCATTTTTACAGATTGCGTGAAGAAGATACGCCAGTTCGTTCTATTTACAACGACGCTGTACGACCTTTAATGGACGCTGGATACGAGTTTGTCGCAGAAGTTCCTACATTTGACGAAGTGAAAGCTGGGTTTTATCTTGCCCGAAAACAATTTAGATGGTCTGTTCGCGATCCACAATCTGTAGAAGAACTTGAGATACCAGCTGACCTAGTAGCTTTGAGAGACGGGACTTCATTCATTGTTTTGGATGCAACTATCGACAAGACAAGCAGAATTATAATTTTGGCTTCTGCATCAGGTAAAAGTGCGTTGAAAGAGAATTCCGAATTTTTTATAGATGGAACTTTTAAGACTTGTAGTAAACAATTCACACAATTGTACACGTTCCACATCGATGTAAGCTCTAGTTTTCACGAACGCAATGCTTTCCCCATCGTTTTTGCTCTTTTGTCCGATAAAAAGCAACAAACGTACCATCGCCTTTTTGGGGAAATGAAAAATATTGGATGGAATCCACAGTCCGTACACCTCGACTTCGAGATAGCTACAATGAACGCCTTAACAACTATTTTTCCTGAAATAAAATTACGTGGATGCCATGCAATGCTTGTGGCGAAAAATTCAGGATGTTGGCTTAGCATCCGTATATAAACAAAATGAAGATATTCGAATGCATGTTAGGAAGTGTGGAGCAATGGCTTACCTTCCTCTTGATAAAATTGACGACGCTTGGCTTATTATTCAAAGTAATGCACCTGATGACGTGAAGCTAGCTGAATTTAACGACTATTTTGTTGAAAACTGGCTCGACTCCGCCACTATTTCTAAGGAAATGTGGAATTGTCATAATGAAAAGCACCGAACAAACAACATCGTCGAAGGATGGAACCATAAATTTAAAACATTGGTGGGAAGATCACACCCGAGTATTTGGGTTTTAATTGAAAAACTTAAAACAGCAGCAGCAGAAAGTGACCATCGACTTTTACGCGCTGAATTAAATTTAGAAGGGACTAAACGAAACAAAAAATATATAAAATTGGACGAGAGAATTAAACGTATTACTCAAAACTTTTTAGAAAATAACGACTTAGACAATTGCCTCAAAAAATTGGCCATAATCGTCAAATTAGATTAAATTTTACTATATTATTATACATTTTACATTTAATATTAATTACTTATTATATTATATTGAACTATACTTATTACAATTATATTTTATATTTTACATTTAGGGTTAGCTACGTATTTATTCGCGCGCCCTCATTTTTAAACACGCCAGAGTATTGCAAAATATTCTGCCAGTCCTAAGCCTGACCAAATGACACTTGGTGTTATTCTGGGTAATTACATTGTACGCAAGTGAGAAAATTTGTAACTAAAAATAGACTGTACGCAAATGAGACGTACGCATCTGCACCGGATTCATATTAGACTAAGCAATGCGCAAACAGTCTAGCCTCCATGCAGTGATGTCACTTGGAAAAAAGGTGAGTACTGGCTACATTAGCCAGAAGCAACATTTGTGGAAAAGAGAGAAGCGGTGAAAATGCAGCTTACAGAAACGACTTGAAAAGAAAATATACCTTGTGTTAGTTTTGGACAGCCAGAAATATTTCAGGTAAGATTAATAATAATATTTATTTGAATATTTATTAGTAGGTATTCGCATTATTCGAATATACGTAGCTACGATTTTGGTAGATCGCCCACCCAACACAAAATCCGTTATACGTTGTAGGTATGTTATGTATATTATATATTTATTTACTATTTTATAGACTATCTTGGTCAACAAATAATTTCATTTTCGGGTTCAAAGTCTATAAGATAATATCGTAGTAATAAGTACCTATTGATTATAATTAAAAATAAGCATGAAAAAAATGCAAAACATGGATAATAAATTTTCAATTTTTATTGAATGTTATATATTTTTATTTTTATTTTGCAACGTTACTTATATATTAATTTTGTTAAAATTTGTGTGAGTAAAAAGTAAAACATATATTATTATAGAACACACGTGTAATACACAAGGGTAATTTTTAATCATTAATACATTGCCCTAACCGAATAAATAACATTTTAATAAGTACCACAAATATGATTCTTTGAAACGTAAAATATTTAACAACTTACCTAATTTTATATTTTCCTCAACGCCTTCTTGGGCCCTTAAGTGTATATTTTGTACACTTCTTTTTTTAATACGCAAACATATGCAGCTCATGCACTCATGCGCGGATAGGCCCATCGGGAAATCGGGATTTTCCCGATAGCCCCCCCCCCCACAAAATTATACTCAGAGGCCCCAATCCCGAAAAATTAAAAAAATAGTAATAATAATTTAAAAGCAAATTTTTATAATACCCCCTTTCGGCCTGGCGGCTGTACAGTATTAATGCGTATTAATGTACCTATACTCCATTAGGGCCTAGGTGCCTCAGTGTAAACTCGTTGATATCCTTGTGAATACATAGGTATTTTGCTGTATGTACTATTGAGCTAAAACTAAATAATGTATAAAGTATAAATATAAATAAATATAACCGATGTTCGAATAAGAAAAATAAACAACCATAATAACAATTAATTTTTCCATTAGTGAGAGTTAATAGTATGACGTATTATATTGTATCGTATAATAAACTCGATTTGTTTATTTTAAAATAATTCGTATGAATGTCTAAAATATCATTTTTTCTTACATCAACATTAATAAACAGTATAAACTATAAAGTAAGCAAGTACAATAATATGATTTACCTTTTCTTATTTCTTACTCTATGCCCTATGGTATTATTTAAAATTTGATCAGGTGTTATTATTTTTATTTTACTTTTCTTATTGGATATTGTGAGAGCTTTTTGCTAATTGTGTTTTAATTTATTAAATAATATGTATGATAATTACNTCCACTTCATTTCTTAGCAGAGTGAAATAAATAAAATAATTAAACTTAATTAATATGTAATTAATTTATATTTTAATATTTTATAAAATCATCCGGTAGAAGCATAATAGACTCATCAAGAATTCCATATCTTTTTTCAAAATTAGAATCGGACTTCGTTAACACCTTTAAAACAAGGAAATGCGAAGCACCTATAACGCATATAAAAATAATAGTGTTGCGGCCCCTTAATAGATAATGTATATTTATTTTGAGAGTTTTTACTAAATTGGTATTATATTGCATCGTGTTTTTAAAACCCTCAATCAACCAACGTATAATTTTCCATTTTTATTAATACAAATATTGAACAAATTAAAAAATTTAGAAATATTTGCAATTTTGGAAATGTTGGGTAAAAAAAAAATAGAATTTTAATTGTAATTTCTGGGAGTATTGGTACACATGATACATAATAAAACACGGATTTTAAAAATTATTGTCTAGTAATTTCACCAAATTTGTATTTCTTAATAATACAATTGATTGTTCATTTATTGTTAAATAATATGCTCTATTTGAAATATCTTTATCTTGTTCTGTACTATTTATTTCAATATACTCGATAGTCTGTGATTCGATTATTGCTTTTAAAAGACAAAAATATTAGGATTTGAAATGAATCAATTAAATTTGATATGAAAATATATTTTAAATTTTTAACCATCAGTCACTTTAACCAGTAATCAATTGACAAATAAATAAGTTTTTAATTTTCAAGCATTTTAATGTGTAGGTTGTGTATGTTGGTGTTGATGGGATTAGATCAAACAACAATATTTTCATATCTAAGGGTAGCCGGTAGGGAAATATGAAAACAAGCACAATCGATACACTAACCGTAAAATATAAAGGGCGCAATTGTTATATTGACCCTAAAATACAAATTTTGTTTAACCGGGGACAGGCGTAGATTTAACATTTTTCTATTTTTCTATAAACATAAGGTTTTGCTACAGGTAAAAAAGTACTTAAAAAGTATTAAAAAACAACATCCGCGTTGTTTTTAGAATATGTTTTGAACCTATTTTCTAAATGTCCAGACATATTTTCTGTAATTTAATCAGGTTCTTTTTTATTTGTATTTATTTATCCTCACCGTCATTATTTCAGATCACATAAACAAATTGTCATTAACACTGTCCCGCAGTAAATTCCAGACCATGATCGTTCCTGAATACAACGGCCTAGACATGTGGACGATGTTGCAGTTACGGCCTAGACTTGATCCAGTTGACCCTCCGCAAACTTTATCGCCGACCGAGACCGACACCACCAAGCCCCTTGCCGGCCAGCATGGTGCAGGTTTGAGGTAAATACATCATTTTTTATACGCGATATTAAGGAATCGAAATTAGCAATTTCTACCACAGTCACTGCCCACTCTACATCAAAGACATTTTTGTGTTGTATATTCTGCAGATTCGGGAGCCTGCACAGTCCACATTAAACTTTGGTGTCATTCGAGGCACAATAAATTTAGCTTTCTACTGGAATTTCCATCGCATAATGATTGTTAAAAAAAAGCGTTGAATTCAAAAATTCAATACGGTAGGTTTTCAAACATATCGATGATTTTATCAGGAAAACTAAAAATTTGTTTAGGTTTTGATTAGAATCATATTGATTTTACTTTTTTTATGCAACTAATTTTTAACAGTGTTATTATTTGCAAAAGTATAAATTACTTTATAATTAAATAAACAAAATAATAATGGTTAGAAAGAGTTATAATATAAATGATGCTGCAGGAAAAAAAATATGTGGATAAGCGTCGAAGTGGGCATTCGAAGATTAATAGAATATTAGGAAAAATGATGCAAGAGTTAAGTAAATAATAATATATACAGTCGATGCGAATCTGATAAATCGTCTAGGTTGCATTGCTGGGTTAAATCTCTACACATAGTCTGACGAGGTGTTGTCATATTGAAAAACATTAAAAGCTTACCCATTTCCAGTAATTTTGTGAATAAATATATTTCATTTGTTTACATGTAAAGGAATCGACGACAAGCCATGGATAAAATAAAAGGTGGAGATGGTGGATCCAGTTCANGGTGTTATTATTTTTATTTTACTTTTCTTATTGGATATTGTGAGAGCTTTTTGCTAATTGTGTTTTAATTTATTAAATAATATGTATGATAATTACCCTCGACGACAAGCCATGGATAAAATAAGAAGTGGAGATGGTGGATCCAGTTCAGTCTTGTCGCTCACTAGTTCTGGTTCACCGTCAATTGTAAACGGTGAGGACTCAAATCCCATGAGCGTAAACAATTTTATACTTGGACAGATGAAACTTGTGAAAATGAATCAGATCCAGAAATCTAAGTTCAGAAACAAACATCGACGCTCGGTATCAGATACAGAAATATCATCAGAGAAGAATATTACATCAACAGCAGACCCGATGATCGATAGTAATGGTCATAATATAAGTGCTGTGAAATGCTTATTATCTCTGTCGTTCCCTGTATCCCTCCCAACAGATTGTATACAATTCTATTTTAGATCTTTATTTAAAGCAAAATCATAGTATTAATAAAATAAAAAAATAATTAATATTATTAAAATCATTTTATTAATCATATTGTTCTTATAAATATCGTTGTTATTTTTCACTTAGTAATATGGTTGCAGTATGAATGTAAAAATGTCTTGTTTTGACATTTTATAAATGTTGAAATTGATGCTTGAGTATGTATAAGTGCAAAATTTAATGGTATGGTGTAGTGCATCATCCGAACGAAAGCTATGGTCGGCATTTGGATAAATAATGTGAACAATATTATTTTTATAACTATCTGATGGAAAACAAGAAATGATTGTCCTATGATGCACCTCATCTTACAAAATGTGTAATTTTCCTAAAATACACGATAGAAAAATCCAAAATGTAAAAAAAAAAAAATATTTTTTAAATTATAAAATCCAGCTTCTTTTAATATAAAAATATAACATTATATTACTTTATGTTCACATACCTAACCTTAATTGAATAAAGAGAATTTTCAAAAAATTATATTTTATATACGCTTAACTCACTTAAAATTAAAATATCATGAAAAACAACCAATGAACACAGATAATGTTCTAACTTAAAAGTTTTGATATTAGGTCAATTTCCTTGCATAAATTTATGCGTTGAAAGTATTGAAAAAATGTAGTGGTTCTAATTGTGGAGCTGTAATAACTCATTGTTAAAACCTCAATACAAAAAAGTTGTGGTTCCACGGTGAAAGTGCGCATAAAAAAGCGTTCCACGGATAAAAAAGTTTAGGAAACGATGCTCTGTGTACATTAAATAAAAGTATGGTGGTTACGTGCTGGAAATACATTCACTTCTCCCATTGGTAAAAGAAGTGAAGAGTGTGATGCGATGCGGTCATCGATCGACGGAGATCTGAGGCCCGAGGGTTAGGTTACTACAAAGCTCAATGATTTTCCCTTTATAACAATAACAACGTAGTATATTATTTTTATCTACCCCCGTCATCTCGATGTCTCGCCTCTACGGCGCCATATAAACCCCTTTGATCGTCTATGTATTCGTGTTAATTTAATCACGGGAAGTTCAAAATAACTAACATAATGTACGAAAAACCATATAATATTATAAAAAGTCACAAATGGTAGGGTTCGGGAGAGCCTGAGAGGTCGCATGTACTCAAGGTTTTAAGTACTCAGACGTATGCAATAGTGAATAGCAGGTTATCGTACATCAAATGTAAAATCAATTACAAAAAACCTTCCAATTGGTATAAATTATTTTTAATCTCCTCAATTCGAAAAAAAAATACATATTTGAATTCAACAATAGGTATATTACGGTACCTACTTCTCTGTTTCTTCCACTGAGTCAAATATAAAATTTAGCACTTCGCTTTCGGATAAGAGTCGCTTAGTAGGTTCAATGGTATAATTTTTTTTCTATATTATATTATGACAAAACTTTCATATAACTATTGTTTAGAATAATTAAATAGTAGCATATAATATAGTTTTCGATGCTACACTAGAACTTCGAAAAAACGATAGTATATTAGAGTGATTTCTCGACACACACACACACACACACACACTCACACGCAAGCTTTGCTTAGGTTGATGTACCCAAAACACGCATATTATACTCACATAAACTCCAAAATCAGTGAATACACACACAAATATTGAATAAAAAATAAGGTGTATAACACATACTCACACACGCGCACGCTCGTAAGTCATAGATGAACCACGAGCTGGTCGTCACTTGGTCATGTACTCCGATCGCTTCCGGCGTACACTATTTAACACACACAATAATTAAAAATATAAAATTTTATTAATGTTGTGTCCAACTATGTCACAGTAGTATAATATATATGTAAAATTGAATGTACACATGTACACATTTACTATGTATAGTATAAAATATATATTATTTACTTTATGTTTCAATCGTAACTAGCAATCAGATTTTTAACTTAAATAAAATATAAACAAAATTATAATTTCAGCATAATATTATTTTACCTATTAAATTTGGTCTGAAATCCCGGACAATGATATTTAACGATTTACTAGTGCAACTGAATCATATTATTGCCATTTAAAATACCAATTGTATGTTGCTCATTTGCTCAGTGCATATTATAAAAATTATTGTCGACTTACTAAGACTAGCGAAAACATATTGAACACATACACACAAACATATATTTCAAAAACATTAATTTCACGAAATTGTAGAACTCTATGTAGCCATAAGTCTATTGTAAATGCACGTTCATCAAAATTTACAATTAATTATGATTATTTGAGTACTAATTATTTTAAAAACAAACAAACAACAGTTTGGTTAAGTCCCCTGATTTATTGTATTTTCGAGTGGCAAGAACGGCGCACAACAAGGTCCACTCTGTTTGCATACCGACGTGGCTCACACAAAAAACTATTTCTAAAAACGTCGAAACATATGACGCACTTAACTTAACCCGAGAATTTCGCAAGTTTATCTCGCATATTTTTATGATACTCACTATTATTCACGGTTTTATTCGAACAAATTGGGAAAAGAGACTACTTATCAGCACTCAACAGTCAATAATACCGATCATATAAATTTCAAAACAAATAAAATGACTGAATAAAATAAATGTATTTTTGTATTATACGATCGATATATCTAGTCAAATTGTTTATTTAATTTATGCTTTGGGGCAATGCTCCGAACTTCTTGTGAGGAACATTTTTTCGACAGTCAAAAAGTCGGTTTAATGATGACTATTTAACTTTATTACTACTTACTGTCGATTCGTATGTGTATACGATCAAATCTAAAATCTAAAATATTAGAATGTGTATAGGTACCTACCAAAAATAAGGCCGATTATAAATTGCGCCTATGCACTGTTAACAGGTGGTAAGTACATAGTACAGTAAATTACGACCAGTATTTTTCTGTTTTTTAAATTGATATAGTTTATTTGAGTCTATAGTATCTTATTAAATTCAAAGTATAAAACGAGCCTTACACGTGTAATACTTTTATACTTTAAAAACAGGAAATCATGAAAAAAAATTCAACAGGTGGAAAAAATGGTTCAACAAAATAATACTGCGATGATAACTGAATATGTAAAAATGATGTCTCGTTACCAAATACAATTATTTATAATATTATTTGTAATAATTTTATTTGTATTATTTACTCCATACTCTATAGAAATTAACCTGACAGACATTTTTTAACAGCTTAATATACTCTACAAAACGAACTCGACAGACTCAAATTATTAAGAAAACTATTGTTTTGTTATATAATATACATATATATATAACCATGTATTATACATTTATATAATTGTGAATATAATTCAATTTCATTAATCCAATTTTTATTTATTGTTTGTATTTATTTATTATCACACGGCAAAATAAACCATGGGTGAATATCTATTTGTTAAAATATGTGAATTATAGTATGAATGTCATTGAAATTGGAACAAAAAGTTATAATTATACATTTTTATTATTCAGTATGTTAATGTACGGAATATGATGCAACATGAATCAATGCTCCATTAATGTTTCAGTTAACAAAAACAATTGATTGAACTCAATTTTTAATTTGAAACATCAGATAACTAGTTAGGCCTTGACTTCATTTTTTCTTTATGGACAAATATTTAATTTCGTTATCGATATGATAAATACTTTCATAAATGTTTGTATCCAATTACCAAATTATTTAACATAAAAACAGTAGATAACTTGGTTTTAGAATATAATAATATTATGCACAATGTATGTTAGGGCGTTTTTTAAATTAAGGTACGGTTTCCAAGGCGCGACCGGTCGCGGCGGCTGATCGCAGCGGCTAGTCGTGGCCACACTGATTATACGTGGCTTGCACTGACTGGTTTCCAAAGCGCGACTGCGGCTCGCGACTTAGCATGAGCCGCGGCGACCGGCGACTGTACTACGACAAGAGCAGTGTTTCGCGACAGTCGCCGGCGATTATTATCATAAGTTCAAAATGTCGAATATATTTTCACCAGAAAATGATGAACTTTTAATTGAAGAAGTGCGCCAGAATACTGTTCTTTATAACAGTCAAGATCTCAAACATAAAGACATAATATATAAAGACGAGATATGGAAAAATATTGCAGGAAAAGTAGGAAAATCCAGTAAGTTTTTGAGTAGAAATTACCACAATATTTAAACAAGGTAAATTATTATATTATATGCATACATACCTACCTTTACTAAATATGTTTAGTGGATGATTGCAAAAAGCGATGGAAAAATATTAGGGACACTCATAATCGGTACAAAAAAAGATTGGGTACAGGATCGGCTAGTTCCGCAAAGAAAAACTGGTCATTGGCAGGCAGAGTTTCTTTTCTAAATAATGTTGAATGTGAAAGGAAGTAAGTTAAAATAAGGACTGGGTTGTTATGTGTTTTATAATATAATTTTAATTATACTTCGTTTAAAAATTTTTTTTTTTTTTCTGGTATATATTATATTATATATTATTAATTACAGTCCTACCTATACAAATTTTATGTAGCGCCATACACAATCTAATAGTTAGGTTTCCAATTGAAAATAAAATTGATAACTTTGTAACTTTTTGGTATATTTCATTTAGGCATTTATATTATAATATATTATACTTTATGCTAGTTAATAAATTATGGGTTAGGTTAGGTTAGGTTAACTATGGGTACACAATTATTTAAAAAGAACTATACAACTTGTTCCAATGATATTTTAACACATTTGATATAAACTTCATAGTACGTGTTCATTGCATATGGACGAAAGTCGAAAGGTTTTATCTCGTTTATAATTAAATGGTTCTGTCGTAGTTATCGTGGAATACCGAATGTCCCACCAATAAAATTACATTTCTGGAATATTATTATTTTCTGGATATTTAATAACTTATATAAATAGTTTTATTTAGGTATCATAATATATCGTCAATATAGGATATAAAATTATCAAATAATGTATAATATATTTCAATATGTGTCCCAGAATAAAACAGAAATTAATTAATTTCACGTTATTTTTAGCTGGCAACTGGCAACTGATTATTTTGCTCATATTTTTGTGTTGCTACATATATTATTTTGGTATACAATTTATAAGGACCTATTATTATATAATATTTTATATTATTACGAAAAACAATATTTTATAGTTTCATTAAGTGTATATGTTTAAGAATGTTATCGATAGCGGTTCGTCTACGACATAAAAGTCAAGTGTCCAATTTTGACCCACCGTGTGAAAATAACATGTGCAATATACTAGTATTTATAAGTATTTGCAATTTTTAATTTTTTTAGTTTTATTTTATATAATATAAAATATAAATTATTAGGTTAGAGGATAATTTATATTGTTAGAATACTATTTATTTTTCACAGCTCTACTTCCAACTTAAGTACCCAGCAAAGTGATTTAGAAGCTGCAGATTGCTCTATTGAAGCTGACATAGACGTTGGCATTAATGAATTTAGTGACGAAGAGTCTCCCGTGTCGCCTGGGTGTTCATACGCCGGAAAACGTGTACGATCGAAAACAGACAAATTAAACGTGTTATTAGCAAAGACAGCAAAAGATCGAAACACAATTATAAAAACTATTGAAAAACAAAATGAAAAAATTTTAAATTACCATAAAACCGAGGAAGATGATGTTGATTTTTTTTTCAAAAGTTTGGCAATTACAGTAAAAAATTTGCCTAATAAAGGTATAAACGAGGTTAAAATTAAATCATTGGCTTTAGTAACAGAAATCCAAGAAAAATATTCAACTCCTGAACAACCACGTATAACATCTGACCAAACAAATTACTACCAGCTTTCCAGTCTGCAGTCGGTATCAGATTCTGCAGTACTATATTATCCCATGTCATCAGATTATTCTGGATTTGGAAACTACCATAATAATCATGGTGAGCAGTAAAATAGGTTTATGAACATAATATATGATACTAGGTATATTTTGTTATTCATTTTTATATTAGATTCATGAAGTAAGTATGCAAGTTTTTTTTTTATAATATTTTGAAGGAACAAAATAATGAATTAAGTAATCTTAATATTTTTTTTTATTTCAAATACCCAGACAGCAATTATAGAATATCAATATTATTATAACTTTAAAAGTAAATTTAATTTTTAATATTATATTTATAAAGTTGACTAAATATTTTATGAAGTTTAAAAATATAATATTATAATCAAAATATTTTATTAATGATATCATTGTATTAGTTTTATAATATTTAAGTTCTAACTAAATTAAAATGTTATTATCATATTTATATTTTAATTTTAAATAACATTATTCTAACAATATTATTACCATATTTTATTTTATAATATTTTAATTTTAATCTCTTTAAAATATTATAGAAATCTAAAATTAATAATTTAAAATAATATTTTATGTTTATCTTAGAAGCAGACTATAATTTAAAGTTGATTAAATTTATAATATTCTAATTTCATATAATTTTCATTGCAGTGCGTATTATATAATACCGTTTATAACAAATTTGTAAATTATCTATAATAAATGCATAATTATTTATATATTATAATATTAAAATACAATTTAAAAAAATTGTATTAGGTACTAATAATAATTTAATAATTTATTTTTATTGTGTTTTTTTCTTTTATTATTATGGGTTTTAATTATTATAGTCTTAACTATTACTATAATATTGTTAAAATATAATATAATATATATGATTATAAAAAAGTACTGCTGAGCATAAGGAATTCGCGGTTAGCGTTAGCGCGGCTTTGGGTACCTACACGCATTGTTTATCATGTTTCTATCACTCTTTGTTGATTTTTTTTTTATTAGGTACAAGTTAAATAATTTAGGATTTTGAGCACCCCATGAAAATTGGAAAACCCGGCGCCCATGTACCTACATATTATAATATAATATTTATTCTTTAGACTTTAGAGTGTATTACAGAGCAATACATATGATAATATATATTAATTATAATAATAATAATATAACAATATTATAGAATAAACAGAGTCCCACGACTGGTGTACTTCGTCAATATTTGGTGCTGGTGATGGTTACTTGCCATGCCGTCGGATCGACATACTTGTACAGTTGTCATTGGTGCCATTCCCGAGGATTGTCGGTAAATGTGATACAAGTCAAAGGAACGGCAAATATTACTTGTATTACTAGTCATGTACGCCAGTCATGTGAACACCGTAATAATTATGCACTAGTTAAATGTACAATTATTAATGGCGTATTTGGCAAGTACATCAGTCGTGGGAATCTGGTCGTGCTGTACGTCTGTACAAAATATTGGGGA